>NW_028004851.1:0-12092 GCF_054177405.1 Leptonychotes weddellii | reverse complement strand
AAAAATTTACCTCATAAGAGGCTAGGGAGTGAGGGAGGGAAAGAGTTCCCTCAGAAGAATATGTTTTATTGCACTTACTTCATTTTATTATTCTAAATGTTAAGCTTGTAATCTGGGTTTCTGTAGATTTGTCAGCATCACCTCAGAAATTCCTGAGCCCTGCCAGAGCCTGCTCCACTGTGGCTGGGTCATGGGTTCTTCTCGGAATTCCCATCTCCAAGGGGAGGTCCAGTAGCATTAAGAGCAGACATCAGAGGAGAGAACTTTCAGGACTGCCGGGGTTGGTTGGTATTCAAGTCCTCCTGCATCTGGATGCTCCTGCTTGTAACCCAAATCGACTGTGCTGGTATCCATCCCCTGAGGTCTGTCATTTTGTTGTGTATGGTTCAAGTCCCTCCTAGAAAAGGTTTAAAATTTGGGGGATATTAAGTTGAGTGAAAGTTTATTAGGAGTGGGTGAGAGACAGAAAAGGAAGATAAAGAGGAAACAAAGAGGTAAAGAAAAGGAAACAAAAGTAAAGAGGTTTATAATGAATTTCTCAGATGAGGAATTCTTAGTTTAACCTATTTATTGAGTTAGTTCTTAAAGAACCTACTTTTGGAACCTCAACACTTCAGATTATCTTTGATCTGGAAAAAAAACCATCCTCCCTACTGCCCCCTTTGAGAAAAATCATTCTTGAGTTGAAGAGAATATCATTTCAGAATTACTTGACACATACAATTCTGATCATAAACTAGCAGTGGGTTAGCAAGGATTTGGGCTTTATTTGAGTGGAGGAAAGTTGGGCGTGACTGGTTGTCCCTTTCTCTGGGCTTTGAATGCAGCCCTTTGTCTTGCTCTTCTCCCTTTTGTTCCTTGCAAACATAGATTTTACTGTGTTCTTCTGAGATTAGGGAGTGTCCTGTGGTAGGGAAGCACATTTGGTAACATGAGAAGGGGAAACAGCACACACCCTCCCAAGGGTACACCTGTGCGGCTGTTGGCATTCTGTAACAGAGTGAAGTTAATGAGAAGCACAATTAGTTTTCTGAGTGTTGAACAAAACACACCTGAGTCTAGACTTTTTTTTTTTTTGAGTGAGATTTATTGACAAAGTTGGAGATACTCATTTATTCCGTCTTGTGATAATTTTCTTTTGCTTCTACTAGGAATACAATGAACTGTTTTTTTGTTTTTTGTGGGTTTTGGGGGCCATTTTTGTTATCTTTTACACCAAGTCACATAAAGTCAGTTTCACCTACTTGCCTTTTTTTGCTGGAATTTACAGCAGGAGCAAATGTGTAAAATTGCACCAAATCAAGTTGTAAAAATCAAAACTGTATTAATACTGCTAGTTTGCTTTGAGGGCAAGCCCTGGGGATAGAGCTACCCATCAGATTCTTTGTTAATGCACCATTTAACGAATTGGTCTTAATTTATGATTTGGAGAAAATGGTTGAGTAGTTCCAGTAGTAGTGATTTTGGCCTTAGATTACAGTCAGTCTTGGTTTTTCTTTTATCAATATTTTTTAGATTTATACTTTAGATTTAACTTTTATTTACATAGTGAGAGATTTGGCACCTGGACTTTTCTGTCTAAAAGGTGGTTGTCAAGTTGGGAAAGTGAAGAATGACAGTCTCTTTAAATGTAAAACTTACATTGTTTTTGTGGAGAAAGATTATGATGAAACTTTATTACGTATGAAGTGGGTGAAATTATTCCACAACAGTAATCTGGACATAGACTATCCTGGGCCATAGGTTATGCACATTACATAGTTTTGTGAATAGCCTGGAAAGTATAGACAGTGATCTATGTCCTCAAGGTGTGAAGAAAGATTTTTAAGATGCACTGCTCTTCCTCTTCCTCCTTCTTCCTCAGTAGGTAGATGGTGATAATAGCAACTTATTTCAAGATAAGTAGTGCAAATACAGATTTCAGTCAGAAATTTTCTTTTGAGTATAGGGTGCAGACTGGGATTGGGGAAATGGTGATATAAAATAAAATGTATGTTTTTATTTTGATATAATAATCTCAAGAAGGTAAACTTTAAGAGGAATGGGTTTCCTTCAGTTAGATTCACTGAATGTAGAAGTTTAACTTTGGAATCTTTTAAAGTCCTGAGTATCTTGTGCTTCCATTTCCTCCCATTTCCTGTGTAAGAAAACCTCATGCGTTGAAATTTAAAATTACAGTCCAAAAATAAGATTTTTGTTATAGACCTGAACTTACAAACCTTTTGAAGTTCTGTCTGAACACTTTTTTGTTTTTTTTAAAGATTTTATTTATTTATTTGACAGAGAGAGAGACAGCGAGAGAGGGAACACAAGCAGGGGGAGTGGGAGGGGGAGAAGCAGGCTTCCCATGGAGCAGGGAGCCCAATGTGGGGCTTGATCTCAAGACCCTGGGATCATGACCTCAGCCGAAGGCAGACGCTTAATGACTGAGCCACCCAGGTGCCCTCTGTCTGAACACTTAATCAAAAGTAAATGAACACATACAAGAAATGTTTGTAAAGATAATGTTTAATTTTTGTAAATTTATTGTATTCATTACTTCTCTAAATTTAGAAAAGAGAATTGCTATAAAACTTTTTTTCACAAGACAGGAAAATATTAAACTCGAAATATAATATTAATTTTGATTGTAGATACATTTGTTTCTAAACAAGAGCCTGAATCAATCCATGTTTTATTTTTTTGAATACCTTGCACTTGTTTCTGATGAAGAACAAGTTAGTATTTACAGCCCTTTCTCCTTTCAATATGTTATGAAGACAATTTTGTGTGTTTATCCATATGCATTTGTTATGATTGTCCATATTCTTTTAAAGTATTGAGTATGTGTTTTCAATAGCGTATAATATGATTGTGTCTATTCTCATTTTAAACTAACATACCTTGGAGGAAATAAAATGTGAAATAGCTCCATATCGCTGATGAAAATTAAATTAACTTTAGACTTGACAGCTCACTTTTGATTTTTTTTTTTTTTTTTGGAGTCAGTTCTGTCATTTACCAGCTATGTGCATTGGACAAATCACTCATTCTCCTGACCCTGAGTTTTCTCATCTGATGAAGCTTAACCTAGACCTTTCATAAAAGCTAGTTGCAGGTACACTGTAGATGTGAATATGAAAGACAGAACCTTGGGACACCTGGGTGGCTCAGATGGTTGAGCATCTGCCTTCGGCTCGGGTCATGATCCCAGGGTCCTGGGATCGAGCCCCACATCGGGCTCTGTGCTCGGCAGGGAGCCTGCTTCTCCCTCTCCCTCTGCCTGCCTGTCTGCCTACTTGTGATCTCTCTCTCTCTGTCAAATAAATAAATAAAATCTTTAAAAAAAAAAAAAAAAGACAGAACCTTAAAACTCTTAGAATATAAAATAGAATGCCTTTATGCCCCAGAGTAGGAAAATATATATATTTTTTAAACCAAAGATCAAAGCAGTCCCATAAAGGCAAAAATGAACAAATTGGATTATGGGTTAAGATTAAGGATTTATGTTTATCAAAAGATACCCTTAAGAAGGTTGGAGGGCAAGTTACAACTTGGGTAAGAGAAGATATTTGATACATGCACACATATACATATAGATATTTACAAATACATATACACACATCCAAGAATAACCAGACTATATAAAGAATCCCTATACATTAGTAAGAAAAAGACCAACAGGGTGCCTGGGGGGCTTAGTCGGTTAAGCGTCTGCCTTTGGCTCAGGTCATGATCCCAGGGTCCTGGGATTGAGTCCTGCGTCGGGCTCCCTACTCCTCAGGGAGTCTGCTTCTCCCTTTGCCCCTCCTCACACTTGTTCTCTCAATCGCTCTCTCTCTCAAATAAATAAATAAAATCTTAAAAAAAAAGAAAAAGACCAACAGTGCAATAGTAGAATGGGTAAGAGACTTGAATAAACACTTTATAAAAGGGGGTATTCATAGAGTCAGTGAATATGTGACAAAGTTTCTTTAGAAATTAAGAAAATGCAAATAAAATCTACACTTGACTACCATTACACAACCTATAAGAAAGACTAAAATTTAAATGATCGACAATACAAAGTGACGATGAAGATGGGGAGCAACAGGAACTCTGCATACATTGCTGGTGGGACTGTGAAATGGTACAAGCACTTTGACAAACATTTAGTAATAACTGTTAAATTTGATCTATACATATCTGATGTCCCAATAATTTCACTGTTAGGAGTGTCTGTAGATATGTGTTTATTTTAGAGAACTGTGTGCTTGGATGCAGCAGAAAATGCACACAACGACATTAATAGCAGTGTTATTTGCAAAAGCCAAAAATCAGAAAAAAAACAAGTGAGCACTAAATGGTCCCCCATTTATGAATAAATATTTGTATGGAGTACTGAGTAGGAATGAACATCAGTGAACTTCAGCTATATAAACCATCATATTTGAATCTCAAAAAAATATTGAGTGAAACACAAAAGATAAGTCTCAAAGAAGATATGTATATATGGGTAATTATATTTCCATACATTTCAAAAACCGGTGCTAGGGATGCATATCCAGGCATAAAACCATAAACCCCAGCAAGGAAATGCATACCATAAATGCTGTGATAGTGGTTACCTTTTGGGTAAGAGAGAGATGTGTTTAGAGGGCACTTGGAGGTACTCTGATGTTTGCTTTATAATAATTCACAGTTACATATTTGTAATTATGCATTTATTAATGTGTGCTATCTATATTTTGCAATTAATTTTTTAAAGTTTATCTTAAAAAAATTAAAAGTTTCTAAAGGTGAATAAATTCCAGCTATAAATCATGACTTAATTAATAACTTTGTCCCTTCTTTTTTTTTTTTTTTTTTAAGATTTTATTTATTTATTTGAGAGAGAGTATGAGAGAGAGCACGCACATGAGAGGGGGGAGGGTCAGAGGGAGAAGCAGACTCCCCGCCGAGCAGGGAGCCCGATGCGGGACTCGATCCCGGGACTCCAGGATCATGACCTGAGCCGAAGGCAGTCGCCCAACCAACTGAGCCACCCAGGCGCCCTAACTTTGTCCCTTCTAATTTTTAATCATATGCATATGTTTTTGGTCTTATTGTTTACTGATCATTTCACTGTTAGTAATTAAGTGTTTAAATACTGTTGGAAAAGAGTAGTGTGCTGAACAACCTCATACAGGAACATAAACATTGATAATGCATATCTCTTTTCAACTTCATGTTCAGTGATACCATGTTGGTAAGCTCAAATTAGCTGTGGTGGGTATAGTTACATCATGGAAATAGGCAAGAGCTACAAATCAAGGTTTTCTCCACTTTCCCAGAAAACTGATTGTTAAACATTTACTAGCACACCACTCCTCTATTTGCCATATTGTGTGAGAGGTATTTAAAGAAAATCATACTGACTAAACAAATATTTGCTTATTTTTTATCATATTAATATAAGCATTATTTGAACTTCTAATTATTTTGCTTCTGTGTGTCTCAATTTTACTTTTAAAATTGAGAAGTGAGTAGTATCAACTAAAAATAAGTTAATAAAAGTACAGTATTTGGTATAAAAGTACAGTATTTGGTATAAAAGTACTGTTTGATATAATGCTCAATAAATTTTGTTATTTAAAAAAATCGTATCAATAAGGTGAATATTTAGAAGAATACAAGCATTTCCCTTAATCTGAATCTTCACAGTTCTTTTACATATTTGTTAAAGAAATGCTGAGAAATTCTTCACTTGTATTCTGTTGGAATATCAAAGCTAAATGACTACCTGGAATATTTTCTGGATATTTTATTTTATTATTGTATTTTTAGGTGATTCCTCCTCGGGAATGGAAGCCAAGACAGTGCTATGATGACATTGATAATTTGCTTATTCCAGCACCAATTCAGCAGATGGTCACAGGGCAGTCAGGACTGTTCACGCAATACAACATCCAGAAAAAAGCCATGACAGTGAAGGAGTTCAGGCAGCTGGCTAACAGTGGCAAGTGAGTGCATGCAGTTTGCTATTTTTACTGTTTTTGAAGATATACATGAACATGGTAAGAAATCAAGTAGACAGAGGAGCTTTGTGATGAAAAGTAGGAGTCTCCTGCACATCTTCTTTCAGTTTTCATTTAACTGTTTCTGTTTTCTGTTCTTCAGGTGGTTGCTTACATTTAGTTTACTGCTAAGGAAATTATTTCTCATTTTATCATCTTGTTCATATCTATAAATGTTTTTTTCTTTTAGTTGCCATGAGTGTTTTTGATTTTACACATGATTCATATTTGTTAGGCAAATTTTCTTTGTGTGACAGTGTTTAAGTCTTTTTTTTTTTTTTTTTTTAGCTCTGAGGTAGACTTTTATTTTTTTCTTGGCTGATAGGACTCTTCACACCCATGCTCCTCCCAGCACCTTTTATCCTGCCCACGCAGTGGCAGCGTAGTCCAAAAGGTGCCATGGCCGTAGCGGTTGGGGAGTCACTTCACATTTCAGGCTGGAGGAGTGAAGGGCTTGGGAATACTCCCTACCAACAAACCTTTACCAGCAAGAGACCAAGACATCGCAACCCCCAAGCCTGCATCCTGGCAGGAGGTGGTAGTGGCTCTTTTCAGCTCTCCACACCTGAGAGGAACAGGACCAGACAGGGTAAACCAAAGGCCCCCAGCTCCAGTGATGGTAGCTCCCAACCCTGGCGCCTGCCCAAGGCACAGCCCCAGCTCCCATCACAGGGCAGGAGAGGTGTCTCCTCCGTGGTGCTCGATGTCAGATGGAGTCCTCCACACTGGTCAGGGCAGAGGCAAAGTGGGGAGCAGCAGCAGTGGCAGAAAAGGAGCAGGCACTGAGACTGATGGGTTGTTGGCCAGCAGCATGGGGCCAAAGGCTCTCCTGAAGTCAGGGCAGGCTGTCTGTCCTTGCAGCTCTGGGGCTGGCCACTACGTGGGTGTAGTTGGCTGTAACACAGGTACTTGGGCACTTTTCTTTCTGGATGGTAGCTGATAACTTGTCTTTGGCTGCTCTCCACTCCTTGGCATCAAAATACCAGATAGTGATGGCATGCCTGGTGGTATAGGCTGGTTCCACCTCTTGGGGGTTCTGCTGATCAGACCAGAAAATGAGCAGCCCATCAAAGAGTGGCTCGATGTTGGTTACCACAGGCCAGCCCTCAGGGGAGATCTGCAGCAGGCCGCCATGCACCTTGATGTCCCAGTTCTGATTCAGGTAATAGATAGAGGTGATGCAGTGCCCATTGCTGTGGAGATTGTCCATATGCCTTATGTGCCCCAGCCTGTTGCCTGAGTAAGACACCACCATGGCCTTGGTGCGCCCGTTGTTGACATAGCCACCCAGCACCCAGTGCAGTGGCAGATTACAGCATCCACATGGACCATGAGGAGCCCAGTGCTTCAGCAGCTGGCCTCATGGCCTTCTACTGAGGCTGTCTGGCCCTGTAGATGCTGTGTGGTGGGATAGCCTGCTGGCTCACTAGCTGTCTGTCACGCCTGTGCCCACTCTGCTTCAGGGCCTCTACCCTGGCCAGCACGTGGCCACCCAGTGCTGTCCTCAGGAAGCTGTCCCTGACACGGATGCCATAGTATTGCATGCAGAGCACAGTACGGTCTGGGGCCAGGCACTTGGGTGCAGCAGGTGGCACCTCCTCCTTCAGCCACACCCTAGCCTCACCATTGCCACTGCTGCAGCCCATGCTGCCCTCCCCTTTGGCCTCTGCCTCCTGGTTCTCCTGCCTGTCCCAAGGGCCGCTTGCTTGGGTGCAGAGGCATCCCCACCATCCTCTGTTCATTTCCATTTGGGAACCTCAGGCCTGGCACCCTGGGACATCAGCTCCTAGCACACCTTGGTGACTAGTGCTGCAACATCTTCACTCTGCAGCAGCTGCAACTCAGCACCATCCTGCCCACCGAAGCCCTACCACAGGGCGCTGGCTGTGGTGGAGGTGGCTGTGGCCCTGGGGGTCCCACTCCCCGCGGAGGCCTCACCAGGTGTTCCTGGTCTGTCGTGGGAGGGTAGCAGGGGACAGCGCAGGTAACTCTCTATCCCGATCCTGGCCCAGCCAGGATCCAAGGGCTGTGACACGGGATCTGGCAACTAAGGGAGCCTGACTTAGGGGCTGTGGCTGGCACAGGCTGTCCATGGCAGTAGCGTCTTCATCCCCTGGGTATGGAGGGTACGGCCCAGGCCCATGATGCCACCCTCCTCTGCCTCCTCCATTTGATGCAGCTGGGGCTGGGCAGCTGTGCCTTGCATGGGGCAGGGTGAGGAAGGGCAGGCAGCAGAGGCTCTTCTCGCACCTTGGGTGTGTTCACTGGTCCCCAAGTCCCCTGCTGCCCCTAGGGGCTTAGGAAAGGACCTGTCAGGGTGGTGAGCTTTTTCCTTTGCCCTCCACACCATCAGTTGTGCCAGCCACCAGTGCTGCAAAGCACACCATACCCCTGATGATGTTTAGGTCTCAAATGATACATTATATATTTAGAAGATGAGTAATTTGAACAGGAAACCCTGAACGACTTGAAGGGCCACCATTATTGTATTAGCATTATTGTAATTATACCTATTGCTGTGTAACAAATTACCCCAAACCTTATAGCTTAAATCAACAAGCATTTAATATCTCAGTTTCTGTAGGTTAGGAATTTGGGAGTGGCTTAGCTGGGTGGCTGTGGCTTAGGGCCTCTCATCTTGCAGTCAGGATGTCAGGTGGGGCCGTTATCATCTGAAGGCTTGACTGTGACTGGAAGATCCTTTTCTAAGATTGTTCCCCTTACATGGCTGTTGGCTAGAGTCCTGAGTTCCTTGCCACATGGACTGCTTCTCATATTGTGGCAGCTGGCTTTTTCCAGAGCAAGTGATCCAAGAGAGTAACCAAGATGGAAGCCATGGTATCTCTTCATGATCTGTTTCTTGACTTCTGCCATATTCCATTTGTTACAAGCCAGTTGCAAAGTGCAGCCCATAGTCAGGGGGATGAGAATTAAGCTCTACTTCTTGAAGGGAGAGTATTAAAGAATTTGTGTATATATTTAGAAACTATCACAGTTATTATAAATTACCTTTCTTTTTAAAGATTTATTTACTTATTTTAGAGAGAGAGCGAGTGCAAGTGCATGAGTCGGGGCAGGGGCAGAGGGAGAGGGAGAGAGAGGGGGAGAGAAGCAGACTCCCCACTGAACGCAGAGCCCGACATGGGGCTTGATTCCAGGACCCCAAGTTCATGACCTGGGCCAAAACCAAGAGTCAGATGCTTAACTGACTGAGCCACCCGGGCACCCTTTTAAATTACCTTTTTAAAAAAAGTTTCTGATATGGTAGTTAAGGCCCAAGACCAAAACATTAATTTGAAAAAAAATTAAAACCCCAAATCAACCAACCAATCAGCTGATCAAAAAACTTCACCATCTAAATTCTCTGGGTAGGTGCATGTGAAATTGAGCTCTTTGGATGAATTTAGTTGATATCTTTTTAAAATTTTAAATTTATATTTGACATAGTCAGTACTTGAGGGTGCTTGAAGAATCTTAATTCTGTATGTAAAGTTCCAGCTATGGAGCACTGTGTCTATTCCAAAGGAATTGAAAGTTTTATATTTCTTCTTTTTTTTTTTTTTTTTGACTTTTACAAACTGTTTATTTTCTGGCAAACTTATTTCCATTTTGTTTGCCTTTGTGGAAGAGCAGGTTAAGACCACTCAGTGGTTGTTCTACCCATTCAGTGGCCTGAGCAGTGGGAGATGCAGACCAGTCTTCAGTGGTCGGCTGGGCGCTCCAGTCTTCAGTAGAGGACTGCTGAATAGGCACAAAGGGCCCCTGCTCGCCTTCAGACCAGTCTGCGACTTCAGGTTGAGTAGCAGTGAACTCAGGAGCTGGAGCCATCCATTCATTCTGAAATTCCTCCTGGGTCACAGCCTTTTCAGCAGCGGCCTGCTCTTCCTTTTCAATCTCTTCAGGATCTCTGTAGAAGTAGAGATCAGCATGACCTCCCATGGGTGTTCACAGGAAATGGTGCCACACATGTGCAGAACTTCCCTGGCGAGCACCCACCATATCAGACCCACTGAGTGAGCTCCCTTGTTGTAAGAGATGGCAATGTCCATATAGTGCAGAGGAGAGTCTGTGTTACACAGAGCAATGGTAGGCAGGTTAACATAAGACGCCTCTGTAAGAGGCTGGTGATCAGCCCTGGGATCAGTAACCGCCAGAAGTCTCGGCTCCCAGAAGGCTGCCTGGCTCTGGTTAGTGAAGATTCCAGGAGTGAAGCGGCCGGCAGTAGGAGTAACTCCAGGAGCAGTAGCAAATTTCAGCACAGCTCGCTGGCCACTATTCCTGGATGATGTGACAGTGACATCAGCTGGGTTTTCTTTTTTTTTTTTTCTTTAAAGATTTTATTTATTTATTTGAGAGAGAGAGAGCACAAGAGGGGGGAGCAGGAGAGGGAGAAGCAGACTCCCTGCTGAGCAGGTAGCCCGATGCGGGACTTGATCCCGGGACTCCAGGATCATGACCTGAGCCGAAGGCAGTCGCTTAACCAACTGAGCCACCCAGGCGCCCCTCAGCTGGGTTTTCAATGGCAACAATGGCACAAGCTGCCAGCAGAAGCTTCTCCCACTTTCTCTTCAGATTTATGATGTAGATACCATCACTTTTCTTTTTGTAGATGTACTGTTCCATTTGGAAGTCAAGGTTAGTGCCACCTAAGTGGGTTCTTGCTGCAAGTAATCTGAGGACATCCTCCTCCTTCATTTGCAGGACATCGAGGGCTCCGGACATTAGTTTCCTTTTAAGTTATGAAAGGAATGCAAAATAACGCCATATGGACCCTTCCCTGGGTAGTGCAGAAAAGGCTCTTTTTTTTTTTTTTATTATTAACATATAATGTATTATTTGTTTCAGGGGTACAGGTCTGTGATTCATCAGTCTTACACAATACACAGTGCTCCCCACAACAATACCCTCCCCAATGTCCATCACCGAGCCACCCCATCCCTTCCACCCCCCTCCACTCCAGCAACCCTCAGTTTGTTCCCTGAGAGTCTCTTATGGTTTGTCTCCCTCTCTGCTTTTGTCTTGTTTCATTTTTCCCTACCTTTCCCTATGATCCTGTGCCTTGTTTCTCAAATTCCACATATCTATCAGTGAGATCATATGATAATTGTCTTTCTCCGATTGACTTAATTCGCTATCCTCTAGTTCCAGCCACATCATTGTAAATGGCAGGATTTCATGATGGCTGTGTAATATTCCACTGTATATATATACCACATCTTCCTTATCCATTTAACTGTTGATGGACATCTGGGCTCTTTCCATAGTTTGGCTCTTGTGGACACTGCTGCTATAGACATTGGGGTGCCAGTGCCCTTTGGATCACTGCATTTTTATCTTTGGGGTAAATACCCAGTAGTGCAATTGCTGGGTCATAGGGTAGCTCTATTTTCAACTTTTTGAGGAACCTCCATCCTGTTTTCCAGAGTGGCTGCAGCAGCTTGCATTCCCACCAACAGTGTAGGAGGGTTCCCCTTTCTCCACATCCTCGCCAACATCTATCGTTTCCTAACTTATTAATTTTAGCCATTCTGACTGGTGTGAGGTGGTAACCCATTGTGGTTTTGATTTGTATTTCCCTGATGCCGAGCGATGTTGAGCACTTTTTCATGTGTCTGTTGGCCATTTGGATGTCTTCTTTGAAGAAATGTCTGTTCATGTCTTCTGCCCATTTCTTGATTGGATTATTTGTTCCTTGGGTGTTAAGTTTGATAAGTTCTTTATAGATTTTGGATACTAACCCTTTATCTGATATGTCATTTGCAAATATCTTCTCCCATTCTCTCCAGTCGTCTTTTGGTTTTGTTGACTGTTTCTTTTGCTGTGCAAAAGCTTTTTATCTTGATGAAGTCCCAATAGTTCACTTTTGCCCTTGCTTCCCTTGCCTTTGGCGATGTGTCTAGGAAGAATTTGCTGTGGCTGAGGTCGAAGAGGTTACCGCCTGTGTTCTCCTCTAGGATTTTGATGGATTCCCGTCTCACACTGAGGTCTTTCATCCATTTTGAGTCTATTTTTTTGTATGGTGTAAGGAAATGGTCCAGTTTCATTCTGCTGCATGTGGCTGTTCAGTTTTCCCAACAC
>NW_028004850.1:0-200 GCF_054177405.1 Leptonychotes weddellii | reverse complement strand
TTTTTTTTTTAAAGATTTTATTTATTTATTTGACAGAGAGAGAGATAGCGAGAGCAGGAACACAAGCAGGGGGAGTGGGAGAGGGAGAAGCAGGCTTCCCGCCGAGCAGGGAGCCCGATGTGGGACTCGATCCCAGGACCCTGGGATCATGACCTGAGCCGAAGGCAGACGCTTAACGACTGAGCCACCCAGGCGCCCGC
>NW_028004849.1:0-200 GCF_054177405.1 Leptonychotes weddellii | reverse complement strand
CTTTTTTTTTTTTTTTTAAGATTTTATTTATTTATTTGACAGAGAAAGACACAGCGAGAGAGGGAACACAAACGGGGAGTGGGAGAGGGAGAAGCAGACTCCCTGCCGAGCAGGGAGCCCGATGCGGGACTCGATCCCGGGACTCCAGGATCATGACCTGAGCCGAAGGCAGTCGCTTAACCAACTGAGCCACCCAGGCG
>NW_028004848.1:0-200 GCF_054177405.1 Leptonychotes weddellii | reverse complement strand
TTTTTTTTTTTTTAACTGTATAATGTCCCTCAAGTTATGGCAGTGTACCTTGTGCCACTGAATTTCCAAAGTGTACCAATTTTTTTTTTACTGTGCTTCAAATAAATAGAAAAAATAGTTATAATATTGATCTTCAACTTTGCCATTCATGCTTCTATGCACATTAGGCTAGGTATTCCACTTTGAAAGCATGAGCGTGT
>NW_028004847.1:0-200 GCF_054177405.1 Leptonychotes weddellii | reverse complement strand
TGAGCGATATTGAGCACTTTTTCATGTGTCTGTTGGCCATTTGGATGTCTTCTTTGGAAAAATGTCTGTTCATGTCTTCTGCCCATTTCTTGATTGGATTCTTTGTTCTTTGGGTGTTGAGTTTGATGAGTTCTTTATAGATTTTGGATACTAGCCCTTTATCTGATATGTCATTTGCAAATATCTTCTCCCATTCTGTT
>NW_028004846.1:0-200 GCF_054177405.1 Leptonychotes weddellii | reverse complement strand
GACAGAATGGGAGAAGATATTTGCAAATGACATATCAGATAAAGGGCTAGTATCCAAAATCTATAAAGAACTCATCAAACTCAACACCCAAAGAACAAAGAATCCAATCAAGAAATGGGCAGAAGACATGAACAGACATTTTTCCAAAGAAGACATCCAAATGGCCAACAGACACATGAAAAAGTGCTCAATATCGCTCG
>NW_028004845.1:0-200 GCF_054177405.1 Leptonychotes weddellii | reverse complement strand
TAGCCTGGTGGTGGGTATTGAGGAGGGCACATTCTGCATGGAGCACTGGGTGTTATGCACAAACAATGAATCATGGAACACTTCATCTAAAACTAATGATGTAATGTATGGGGATTAACATAAGAATAAAAAAAAATACCACAGACCTACTGGATCCAATTCTATTATTTGGAGAGAGTAAGAAGGTCTGCTTTCTATTT
>NW_028004844.1:0-200 GCF_054177405.1 Leptonychotes weddellii | reverse complement strand
CAGGGCGCCTGGGTGGCTCAGTCGTTAAGCGTCTGCCTTCGGCTCAGGTCATGATCCCAGGGTCCTGGGATCGAGTCCCACATCGGGCTCCCTGCTCGGCGGGAAGCCTGCTTCTCCCTCTCCCACTCCCCCTGCTTGTGTTCCTGCTCTCGCTATCTCTCTCTCTGTCAAATAAATAAATAAAATCTTTAAAAAAAAAT
>NW_028004843.1:0-200 GCF_054177405.1 Leptonychotes weddellii | reverse complement strand
TATAAAACGTGGATTTTGTCCTTGAGATAATAATCTCCTTAGAGATACAGGAGTAAAATATAATTTGGGGAGGGACAAGAGTTTTTAACCAAATGCTAAATGGCACAGAGTAGACCATGATTAGGGGTTCGTGAAAGTCTGGGGGTCAAGGAAGGCTTCATGAAGGAGGGGCGGCTTGTCCTAGGCTTTAAAGGATGGGT
>NW_028004842.1:0-200 GCF_054177405.1 Leptonychotes weddellii | reverse complement strand
TCCCCCCCCTTTTTTTAAATTACTAAATACACTTCTCAAGTATATACTCCTAAATTTGGAACATAACTGTCCCACCTACTGTGGGATAAACTCAGTCACAGTCATTGATCACTTGATACTGTAAGCCTTCAGTGGACTACTGGGGCAATGTTTGAAAACTTTTAAAGTATCCCTTCTCTAAATAATAATCCTGTGTCTTT
>NW_028004841.1:0-984 GCF_054177405.1 Leptonychotes weddellii | reverse complement strand
TCTTCTTCTTTTTTTTTTTTTTTAACATATAATGTATTATTTGTTTCAGAGGTACAGGTCTGTGATTCATCGTCTTACACAATTCACAGCATTCAGCATAGCACACACCCTCCCCAATGTCTATCACCCACCAGGGGCTGCTTTTGAGCTACAGTAGTAACATTGAGTAGTTGCAACAGAGAGACTGTACGGCCCTCAGACCTTAAAATATTTACTATCTGGTCCTTTTGAGACTTTTTACAGAAAAAAAACGAAAATTCTACATCAGGTTAAAAAACAGATGTTTTCAAGGTTTTACAATCTCACTATGAAAGATGAAGGATCATCTCGCAATGGGGAACAGATGCATATATTTAAAATATACAGACTGATGAATAGAAACATGTATGCCTTGTTCAGATAATGAATAATACATGATGGTTCAGAGCCTGGCTCAAATTCAAGCCCCACCACATGGGCTCCAGCACCAGCTGTGGACCAGTCAGCACCAGGAAAGGCGCTGTAGCCAGCCATAGTTCTAGTCCAGATGGGAATCTGTCCATCAGTCTTTCCTTCTCACCCCACCCTCTGCTCAAGCCAGAGCAAGCTCTGGAAGGAAAACTAAGGCTTTTCCCAGTATCTGAGTTATTTCAAAAGGTTTAGGTCCAGTAGCTGCCCCCACTCTTACCCGACACCCACCAAGTACCCAATGCAGCCCAGTCTACTACTGGAAAGTCTGTGGCTTTCCAGCTGGGAGGTAGAGGTGAGGATGCTGAGGATTTCCACTGTTGCCCGGCTGCACTGGTGCTGATGACTGGATTATTATCTTATATACATTGCCTTCACTGTTACTCCTGGCAGATATCACACTCTAATATTGAGAATCCACATAGGTAAATATCTTCCTGAACTCATTTTCACTGAAGAGTAGGACACTGTTACATAACAAATCCATAGGAAAAGGAAGACATACTTTTTAAACAAATTATTTTCTAGATTTTTTTT
>NW_028004840.1:0-200 GCF_054177405.1 Leptonychotes weddellii | reverse complement strand
TTTTTTTTTTTTTATTCTTATGTTAATCCCCATACATTACATCATTAGTTCTAGATGAAGTGTTCCATGATTCATTGTTTGTGCATAACACCCAGTGCTCCATGCAGAATGTGCCCTCCTCAATACCCACCACCAGGCTAACCCATCCTCCCACCCCCCTCCCCTCTAGAACCCTCAGTTTGTTTTTCAGAGTCCATCGT
>NW_028004839.1:0-200 GCF_054177405.1 Leptonychotes weddellii | reverse complement strand
TTTTTTTTTTTTAAAGATTTTATTTATTTATTTGAGACAGAATGAGAGAGAGAGAGAGCACATGAGAGCGAGGAGGGTCAGAGGGAGAAGCAGGCTCCCCGCCGAGCAGGGAGCCCGATGCGGGACTCGATCCCGGGACTCCAGGATCATGACCTGAGCCGAAGGCAGTCGCTTAACCGACTGAGCCACCCAGGTGCCCA
>NW_028004838.1:0-200 GCF_054177405.1 Leptonychotes weddellii | reverse complement strand
ATTTTTTTTTATTCTTATGTTAATCCCCTACATTACATCATTAGTTTTAGATGTAGTGTTCCATGATTCGTTGTTTGTGCATAACACCCAGTGCTCCATGCAGAATGTGCCCTCCTCAATACCCACCACCAGGCTAACCCATCCTCCCACCCCCCTCCCCTCTAGAACCCTCAGTTTGTTTTTCAGAGTCCATCGTCTCT
>NW_028004837.1:0-200 GCF_054177405.1 Leptonychotes weddellii | reverse complement strand
TTTTTTTTTTTTTTATTCTTATGTTAATCCCCATACATTACATCATTAGTTTTAGATGAAGTGTTCCATGATTCATTGTTTGTGCATAACACCCAGTGCTCCATGCAGAATGTGCCCTCCTCAATACCCACCACCAGGCTAACCCATCCTCCCACCCCCCTCCCCTCTAGAACCCTGTTTGTTTTTCAGAGTCCATCGTC
>NW_028004836.1:0-200 GCF_054177405.1 Leptonychotes weddellii | reverse complement strand
CAGTTTTTTTTTTGGAGGGGGGCAGAGGGAGAGAGAGAGAAATAATCTTAAGCAGGATCCACACCTAGCATGGAGCCCGATGTGGGGCTTGATCTCATGACCCAGAGATCATGACCCCAGCCAAAATCAAGAGCCAGCCGCTTAACTGACTGAGCCACCCAGGCGCCCCTTGCTTACAGTTTCTTTCTTTTTTTTTTTTT
>NW_028004835.1:0-200 GCF_054177405.1 Leptonychotes weddellii | reverse complement strand
TTTTTTAAAGATTTTATTTATTTATTTGACAGAGAGAGACACAGCGAGAGAGGGAACACAAGCAGGGGGAGTGGGAGAGGGAGAAGCAGGCTCCCCGCAGAGCAGGGAGCCCGATGCGGGACTCGATCCCAGGACCCTGGGATCATGACCTGAGCTGAAGGCAGTCGCTTAACCAACTGAGCCACCCAGGCGCCCGAGAA
>NW_028004834.1:0-200 GCF_054177405.1 Leptonychotes weddellii | reverse complement strand
GGTATTTACCCCAAAGATACAAAAGTAGGGATCCGAAGGGGTACGTGCACCCCGATGTTTATAGCAGCAATGTCCACAATAGCCAAACTGTGGAAAGAGCCAAGATGTCCATCGACAGATGACTGGATAAAGAAGATGTGGTATATATATACAATGGAATATTATGCAGCCATCAAAAGGAATGAGATCTTGCCATTTGC
>NW_028004833.1:0-200 GCF_054177405.1 Leptonychotes weddellii | reverse complement strand
TTTTTTTTTTATTCTTATGTTAATCCCCATACATTACATCATTAGTTTTAGATGAAGTGTTCCATGATTCATTGTTTGTGCATAACACCCAGTGCTCCATGCAGAATGTGCCCTCCTCAATACCCATCACCAGGCTAACCCATCCTCCCACCCCCCTCCCCTCTAGAACCCTGTTTGTTTTTCAGAGTCCATCGTCTCTC
>NW_028004832.1:0-200 GCF_054177405.1 Leptonychotes weddellii | reverse complement strand
TTTTTTTTTTTTTTTTAAAGATTTTATTTATTTTTATTTGAGACAGAGAGAATGAGAGACAGAGAGCATGAGAGGGAGGAGGGTCAGAGGGAGAAGCAGACTCCCCGCCGAGCAGGGAGCCCGATGCGGGACTCGATCCCGGGACTCCAGGATCATGACCTGAGCCGAAGGCAGTCGCTTAACCAACTGAGCCACCCAGG
>NW_028004831.1:0-200 GCF_054177405.1 Leptonychotes weddellii | reverse complement strand
TTTTTTTTTAAAGATTTTATTTATTTATTTGACAGAGACAGAGACAGCGAGAGCAGGAACACAAGCAGGGGGAGTGGGAGAGGGAGAAGCAGGCTTCCTGCTGAGCCGGGAGCCCGATGTGGGACTCGATCCCAGGACCCTGGGATCATGACCTGAGCCGAAGGCAGTCGCTTAACCAACTGAGCCACCCAGGCGCCCCC
>NW_028004830.1:0-985 GCF_054177405.1 Leptonychotes weddellii | reverse complement strand
TGCTGAAGGCAGAAAAATTGCCAATCTCTAATTCTATACCTATCAAAAATATCATTCTGGAATGAAAGCAAAATAGACATTTTTCAATAAACAAAACCTAAGAAAATTTCCCACCAACAGACCTGCACTAAAAGAAATAATAAATAAAATTCTTCAGACTAAAGGGAAACAACATCACATTAAAACTTAGACCTTCAGGAGCGCCTGGGTGGCTCAGTCGTTAAGCGTCTGCCTTCAGCTCAGGTCATGATCCCAGGGTCCTGGGATCGAGCCCCGCATCGAGCTCCCTGCTCGGTGGGAAGCCTGCTTCTCCCTCTCCCACTCCCCCTGCTTGTGTTCCTGCTCTCGCTATCTCTCTCTGTGTGTCAAATAAATAAATAAAATCTTTAAAAAAAAAAACAAACTTAGACCTTCAGGAAGAGGGAAAGGGCGCAGAAAATGGTAAATCTATGGGTTCCTCCCACTGGATGAACTCAACTATAAGCTGGAAGGGAAGGGAGGAGATTGATACAGTTTATATACAAGTTGACCTTATACAGTACAGAGCACATAGAGCAACACCATAGCCTTCCTGAGACTTAGATTCGACACTGATATTTTTTTGTCATGAAATTTAACATAACAAAAAGCATGACGACTCTTCTCCTTTGAATCAGATTAATTTGGATTTTTTTTCAGTTCCTAGCTACATATATAAATAAATATTTCAGAGGAAAGAGACAGAGGATAGCCACATGCCTCCAGTCAACTAGAGTGGATTGGTTAGCTATTAGAATTACATTGCATTATTACTGAAACTTTTCTTTTCTTTCTTTCTTTTTTTTTTTAAGATTTTTTAATTTATTTGACAGAGAGAGACACAGTGAGAGAGGGAACACCAGCAGGGGGAGTTGGAGAGGGAGAAGGAGGCTCCCCTCTGAGCAGGGAGCCTGATGTGGGGCTCGATCCCAGGACCCTGAGATCATGACCTGAGCCAAAGGCAGAC
>NW_028004829.1:0-200 GCF_054177405.1 Leptonychotes weddellii | reverse complement strand
TCAGAATGGCTAGAATTTACAAGTCAGGAAACGACAGATGTTGGCGGGGATGCGGAGAAAGGGGAACCCTCCTACACTGTTGGTGGGAATGCAAGCTGGTGCAGCCACTCTGGAAAACTGTATGGAGGTTCCTCAAAAAGTTGAAAATAGAGCTACCCTACGATCCAGCAATTGCACTACTGGGTATTTACCCCAAAGAT
>NW_028004828.1:0-200 GCF_054177405.1 Leptonychotes weddellii | reverse complement strand
CCCTTTACAATTGCTGTGAAATGGCCAATCCTTTGGAGCCTGGGCACCAGAACTAAGAGGGGATGTGCACCCAAAAAGCCCAGGAGATTATAAATATTAACAATGGGGCCTGGATGCCTCAAGAAGGTCTAGCTACTCTGAGATAACTTGGCTCTCTGAGTTCATGGGTCATCAAAATGGTCAAAACTCAATGATCCAGT
>NW_028004827.1:0-200 GCF_054177405.1 Leptonychotes weddellii | reverse complement strand
TCCTTTAAAACAAAAGCTAATAGATCTCCTCTTACAGCCATTTAACAGTCAATGTTATATAGCTAGAATTAAATTATTTATTTTAGTTTTATTGTATTACTTTTTATTTTTATTTATCTATTATTATTTTTAATTTTATTATGTTATGTTAGTCACCATACAATACATCATTGGTTTTTGATGTGGTGATCCACGATCCC
>NW_028004826.1:0-200 GCF_054177405.1 Leptonychotes weddellii | reverse complement strand
TGCACAACACCCAGTGCTCCATGCAGAACGTGCCCTCCTCAATACCCACCACCAGGCCAACCCATCCTCCCACCCCCCTCCCCTCTAGAACCCTCAGTTTGTTTTTCAGAGTCCATCGTCTCTCATGGTTCGTCCACCCCTCCGAATTCCCCCGCTTCATTCCTCCCCTCCCGCTACCTTCTTCTTCTTCTTTTTTTTTT
>NW_028004825.1:0-200 GCF_054177405.1 Leptonychotes weddellii | reverse complement strand
TTTTTTTTTTTTTTTAAAGATTTTATTTATTTATTTGAGAGAGAGAGAATGAGAGAGAGCACATGAGAGGGGGGAGGGTCAGAGGGAGAAGCAGACTCCCTGCCGAGCAGGGAGCCCGATGCGGGACTCGATCCCGGGACTCCAGGATCATGACCTGAGCCGAAGGCAGTCACTTAACCAACTGAGCCACCCAGGCGCCC
>NW_028004824.1:0-200 GCF_054177405.1 Leptonychotes weddellii | reverse complement strand
TTTTTTTTTATTCTTATGTTAATCCCCATACATTACATCATTAGTTCTAGATGAAGTGTTCCATGATTCATTGTTTGTGCATAACACCCAGTGCTCCATGCAGAATGTGCCCTCCTCAATACCCACCACCAGGCCAACCCATCCTCCCACCCCCCTCCCCTCTAGAACCCTCAGTTTGTTTTTCAGAGTCCATCATCTCT
>NW_028004823.1:0-200 GCF_054177405.1 Leptonychotes weddellii | reverse complement strand
TTTTTTTTTTTTTTTTTAAAGATTTTTTATTTATTTATCTGAGAGAGAGAATGGGAGACAGAGAGCATGAGAGGGGGAGGATCAGAGGGAGAAGCAGACTCCCCGCTGAGCAGGGAGCCCGATGCGGGACTCGATCCCGGGACTCCAGGATCATGACCTGAGCCGAAGGCAGTCGCTTAACCAACTGAGCCACCCAGGCG
>NW_028004822.1:0-200 GCF_054177405.1 Leptonychotes weddellii | reverse complement strand
TTTTTTTATTCTTATGTTAATCCCCATACATTACATCATTAGTTTTAGATAAAGTGTTCCATGATTCATTGTTTGTGCATAACACCCAGTGCTCCATGCAGAATGTGCCCTCCTCAATACCCACCACCAGGCTAACCCATCCTCCCACCCCCCTTCCCTCTAGAACCCTGTTAGTTTTTCAGAGTCCATCGTCTCTCATG
>NW_028004821.1:0-200 GCF_054177405.1 Leptonychotes weddellii | reverse complement strand
TAATATAATACTAGCATAATAATTCCCTTTACTTATTTTTTTCAATTTTTTCAATTTATTTATTTTATTATGTTATGTTAATCACCATACATTACAGCATTAGTTTTTTTTGTTTGTTTTTTTTTTTGCCGTAACTTTTTTCTTTTTTTTTTTATTCTTATGTTAATCCCCATACATTACATCATTAGTTCTAGATGAAT
>NW_028004820.1:0-200 GCF_054177405.1 Leptonychotes weddellii | reverse complement strand
CTGGTTAGACTAATTTAAAATATAGTCTTATTTGAATGCCTGGGTAGCTCAGTGGGTTAAGCATCCAACTCTTGATTTCGGCTCAGGTCATGATCTCAGGGCTATGATGAGATCGAGTCCCACATCGTGGAGCCTGCTTAAGATTCTCTCTCTCCCTTTCTCTCTGTTCCTCCTCCCCTCTGTCTCTCTCAAAAAAATAT
>NW_028004819.1:0-985 GCF_054177405.1 Leptonychotes weddellii | reverse complement strand
TATCCACCATGCTAGGCTCAATAAAAAGATAACTTTTCCATGGAGCTGAGCTCCTCATGGTTCAACGTGGTGACAGATAGGCGAGTGAAGCCTTCCAAATTTTTTGTTTCTACAACGGCCAAATGTCCATGCCCTGTACCTCTCCCCCAGACAGCAGAGGCAGATCAAGGCAGGAAGATGGGGGGAAGATGGAGGGGGATGGCTGCATTGGCCTTAGCCCTACATCATGTTCATTCAGCTCGTTCTTGAGTTGACCCACATGCCTACCAGCAGGTTGATAATTCAGATCCACGACGACACAACAACGAGGGCGAGTTCACATTCCAACAAAAGTACCCAGAAAATGCCTGGGAGGGGCAGGCAACCGAAGGTGGACCAGACCCTGTGTACACATATCCACGCCCTCGAATGGACAGCAAAGAGCCCGAGGGAGCCATTTTGGGCCCTAGGTGCCTCTCAGTTCAGTCCATATTACCCCAAGCCTGGGCCAGCAATGGACATGGATAGATCCTCAGACGTGACTTTTGTTCCAAACCCAAAATGTTGGTCAGCACATGCTTCTGGAGGAGGAGGCTGGGAGAGAACCTGCTTGATGACTCAGACCACCAGGCCTGGAGGCCAAAAGACTGTCACAAACCTCAGGCAGGGAAGGGGGAGGAGGGGCCTGGAGAAGATCCAGCCCTGGCAGGAAGGAGAGAGGAGCATAGATATGTTGATCTCCAAGGGCCAACCCGTCTGAGGTCAGGCTGGGTTGGAGGGTTTCCTGCCTCTGGAGAGGGGCCTGACCCGGGGTGGGGCGGGGGAGCAGCGACAGGGGCAGGGCCTCAGTGGCAGCCGCAGGCCCTGACCACCATGTTGCGGTGCTTGCGCAGGATGACGTTGTTGCTGCTGTCGTAGTAGAGCACGGAGGTGGCGCTCAGCTTGGTGGGGGCGCAGCACGCCTTGGGGACCGCATCTGGCTTCATCAGGTGCACCTGGCGGGGGC
>NW_028004818.1:0-200 GCF_054177405.1 Leptonychotes weddellii | reverse complement strand
TTTTTTTTTTTTTTTAAAGATTTTTATTTATTTGACAGAGAGAGATACAGCGAGAGAGGGAACACAAGCAGGGGGAGTGGAGAGGGAGAAGCAGGCCTCCTGCCGAGCAGGGAGCCCGATGCGGGGCTCGATCCCAGGACCCTGGGATCATGACCTGAGCCGAAGGCAGACGCTTAACGACTGAGCCACCCAGGCGCCCC
>NW_028004817.1:0-200 GCF_054177405.1 Leptonychotes weddellii | reverse complement strand
TTTTTTTTTTTATTCTTATGTTAATCCCCATACATTACATCATTAGTTCTAGATGAAGTGTTCCATGATTCATTGTTCGTGCACAACACCCAGTGCTCCATGCAGAATGTGCCCTCCTCAATACCCACCACCAGGCCAACCCATCCTCCCACCCCCCTCCCCTCTAGAACCCTCAGTTTGTTTTTCAGAGTCCATCTTCT
>NW_028004816.1:0-200 GCF_054177405.1 Leptonychotes weddellii | reverse complement strand
TTTTTTTTAAAGATTTTATTTATTTATTTGACAGAGAGAGAGACAGCGAGAGAGGGAACACAAGCAGGGGGAGTGGGAGAGGGAGAAGCAGGCTTCCCGCCGAGCAGGGAGCCCGATGCGGGGCTCGATCCCAGGACCCTGAGATCATGACCTGAGCCGAAGGCAGTCGCTTAACCAACTGAGCCACCCAGGCGCCCCCC
>NW_028004815.1:0-200 GCF_054177405.1 Leptonychotes weddellii | reverse complement strand
CTTTTTTTTTTTTTTTAAAGATTTTATTTATTTATTTGACAGAGAGAGACACAGCGAGAGAGGGAACACAAGCAGGGGGAGTGGGAGAGGGAGAAGCAGGCTCCCCGCAGAGCAGGGAGCCCGATGCGGGACTCGATCCCAGGACCCTGGGATCATGACCTGAGCTGAAGGCAGTCGCTTAACCAACTGAGCCACCCAGG
>NW_028004814.1:0-200 GCF_054177405.1 Leptonychotes weddellii | reverse complement strand
TTTTAAGATTTTATTTATTTATTTGAGAGAGAGAGACTGAGAGAGAGAGCACATGAGAGGGGGGAGGGTTGGGAGGGTCAGAGGGAGAAGCAGACTCCCTGCCGAGCAGGGAGCCCGATGCGGGACTCGATCCAGGGACTCCAGGATCATGACCTGAGCCGAAGGCAGTCGCTTAACCAACTGAGCCACCCAGGCGCCCA
>NW_028004813.1:0-200 GCF_054177405.1 Leptonychotes weddellii | reverse complement strand
TTTTTTTTTTAAAGATTTTATTTATTTATTTGAGAGAGAGAATGAGATAGAGAGAGAGAGCATGAGGGGGGAGGGTCAGAGGGAGAAGCAGACTCCCTGCTGACAGCAGGGAGCCCGATGCGGGACTCGATCCTGGGACTCCAGGATCATGACCTGAGCCGAAGGCAGTCGCTTAACCAACTGAGCCACCCAGGCGCCCC
>NW_028004812.1:0-200 GCF_054177405.1 Leptonychotes weddellii | reverse complement strand
GCGCCTGGGTGGCTCAGTTGGTTAAGCGACTGCCTTCGGCTCAGGTCATGATCCTGGAGTCCCGGGATCGAGTCCCGCATCGGGCTCCCTGCTTGGCAGGGAGTCTGCTTCTCCCTCTGACCCTCCTCCCTCTCATGCTCTCTGTATCTCATTCTCTCTGTCTCAAATAAATAAATAAAATCTTTAAAAAAAAAAAAAAG
>NW_028004811.1:0-200 GCF_054177405.1 Leptonychotes weddellii | reverse complement strand
TCTTTTCTTTTTTTTTTTTTTTTAAAGATTTTATTTATTTATTTGAGACAGAGAGAATGAGAGACAGAGAGCATGAGAGGGAGGAGGGTCAGAGGGAGAAGCAGACTCCCTGCCGAGCAGGGAGCCCGATGCGGGACTCGATCCCGGGACTCCAGGATCATGACCTGAGCCGAAGGCAGTCGCTTAACCAACTGAGCCAC
>NW_028004810.1:0-200 GCF_054177405.1 Leptonychotes weddellii | reverse complement strand
TCTTTTTTTTTTTTTAAAGATTTTATTTATTTATCTGACAGATAGACAGCGAGAGAGGAAACACAAGCAGGAGGAGTGGGAGAGGGAGAAGCAGGCTTCCCGCTGAGCAGGGAGCCCGATGCGGGGCTCGATCCCATGACCCTGGGATCATGACCTGAGCCGAAGGCAGACGCTTAACGACTGAGCCACCCAGGCGCCCC
>NW_028004809.1:0-200 GCF_054177405.1 Leptonychotes weddellii | reverse complement strand
TTTTTTTTTTTTTTTTAAAGATTTTATTTATTTATTTGAGAGAGAGAATGAGAGACAGAGAGCATGAGAGGGAGGAGGGTCAGAGGGAGAAGCAGACTCCCCGCCGAGCAGGGAGCCCGATGCGGGACTCGATCCCGGGACTCCAGGATCATGACCTGAGCCGAAGGCAGTCGCTCAACCAACTGAGCCACCCAGGCGCC
>NW_028004808.1:0-985 GCF_054177405.1 Leptonychotes weddellii | reverse complement strand
CCTAAAATCTGCCCTTCCTGTCCTTTTTCTGTGTATTATTACTAAAGTTGCTTCCAGTGTTTCCTATTATAAATGACGTGCCCATCAACAGCCTGTCCCTTCACCTCTGTGCACATATATCATAGTATTGTCAAATGGAGAAAAGGTTACAAAACTATATATATGTGATAACACCCTAACTTGTTTGGTTTTTTTTTTTAAGGTTTATTTATTTGAGACAGAGACAGAGAGTGCACGCGTGGGGGGAGGGGCAGAGGCAGAGGGACAAGCAAACTCAACACTGAGCGCAGAGCACTCTGCTCAGGTCATGAGGACCTGAGATCATGGACCCAGGGCCCCGAGATCATGACCTGAGCCTAAGTCAGACGCTTAACCGACTGAGCCACCCAGGTGCCCCACCCCAACTTGGTTTTAAAGACAACTACACACACAGGTACAAAGAAAAATCGATCAGAACAAACACACCAAAATTATCGCAAGGGAATACAATCTGGTAACTGGACTGAGTGGTATGTTTCCTTTAGACTCTTGGGGTTTGTAATTTTCATAAAATGAACACTTACAGTTTAATCATCAGAAAAAAATAAGTTTTGGTATTAGTTAATAAATTCTGAATGGTGGCATAAAGTCCTCACTCTTGGTTTATAACAATGATTTTGATCACTCGGACGCCTTTCCCACTTAACTTCTGGGTTCTCAGCTGTGTTCTAGAGGGTGGATGTTACTGAAAGAACAGCCTCCGGGTAAGAACAGATCCTTGCGTATGTTTACGTATCTTGTAAGAGTTGAGAACCGAAGAGCTGTGACAGATCATCCAGTATTTAGCGCACCTGTTAGCAAAGGTAGGAAGCATGGCTGCTCTCTTAAGGGGGGGATGACAAGGCTGCAGTCTTCAGGCAGAGTCAGTGGTCAAAGCTGAGGGTCCCTGAAGGACCAGAAGGGAGGCCCAAGAGTTAGCTTGCAATACCCGAAGAAGGCACCATAA
>NW_028004807.1:0-200 GCF_054177405.1 Leptonychotes weddellii | reverse complement strand
TTTTTTTTTTATTCTTATGTTAATCCCCATACATTACATCATTAGTTCTAGATGAAGTGTTCCATGATTCATTGTTTGTGCATAACACCCAGTGCTCCATGCAGAATGTGCCCTCCTCAATACCCACCACCAGGCTAACCCATCCTCCCACCCCCCTCCCCTCTAGAACCCTCAGTTTGTTTTTCAGAGTCCATCGTCTC
>NW_028004806.1:0-200 GCF_054177405.1 Leptonychotes weddellii | reverse complement strand
TTTTTTTTTTTAAAGATTTTATTTATTTATTTGAGAGAGAGAGAATGAGAGACAGAGAGCAGGAGAGGGAGGAGGGTCAGAGGGAGAAGCAGACCCCCTGCTGAGCAGGGAGCCCGATGTGGGACTCGATCCCGGGACTCCAGGATCATGACCTGAGCCGAAGGCAGTCGCTTAACCAACTGAGCCACCCAGGCGCCCTA
>NW_028004805.1:0-200 GCF_054177405.1 Leptonychotes weddellii | reverse complement strand
TTTTTTTTTTTTTTTTAAGATTTTATTTATTTATTTGACAGAGAGAGACACAGCGAGAGAGGGAACACAAGCAGGGGGAGGGGGAGAGGGAGAAGCAGGCTCCCCGCAGAGCAGGGAGCCCGATGCGGGACTCGATCCCGGGACTCCAGGATCATGACCTGAGCCGAAGGCAGTCGCTTAACCGACTGAGCCACCCAGGC
>NW_028004804.1:0-200 GCF_054177405.1 Leptonychotes weddellii | reverse complement strand
GTTTTTTTTTAATTTAATTTTATTATGTTAGTCACCATACAGTACATTAGTTTTTGATGTAGTGATCCATGATTCATTGTTTTTGTATAACACCCAGTGCTCCATGCAGTACGTGCCCTCCTTAATACCCATCACCGGGCTAACCAATCCCCCCACGCCCTCCTCTCTAAAACCCTCAGTTTGTTTCTCAGAGTCCACAG
>NW_028004803.1:0-200 GCF_054177405.1 Leptonychotes weddellii | reverse complement strand
GGTGCCTGGGTGGCTCAGTTGGTTAAGCGACTGCCTTCGGCTCAGGTCATGATCCTGGAGTCCCGGGATCGAGTCCTGCATCGGGCTCCCTGCTCGGCAGGGAGTCTGCTTCTCCCTCTGACCCTCCTCCCTCTCATGCTCTCTGTCTCTCATTCTCTCTCTCTCAAATAAATAAATAAAATCTTTAAAAAAAAAAAAAG
>NW_028004802.1:0-200 GCF_054177405.1 Leptonychotes weddellii | reverse complement strand
TTTTTTTTTTTAAAGATTTTATTTATTTATTTGACAGAGAAAGAGATAGCGAGAGCAGGAACACAAGCAGGGGGAGTGAGAGAGGGAGAAGCAGGCCTCCTGCCGAGCAGGGAGCCCGATGTGGGACTCGATCCCAGGACCCTGGGATCATGACCTGAGCCGAAGGCAGCCGCTTAACGACTGAGCCACCCAGGCACCCG
>NW_028004801.1:0-200 GCF_054177405.1 Leptonychotes weddellii | reverse complement strand
TTTTTTTTTTTTTTTTTATTCTTATGTTAATCCCCATACATTACATCATTAGTTCTAGATGAAGTGTTCCATGATTCATTGTTCGTGCACAACACCCAGTGCTCCATGCAGAACGTGCCCTCCTCAATACCCACCACCAGGCCAACCCATCCTCCCACCCCCCTCCCCTCTAGAACCCTCAGTTTGTTTTTCAGAGTCCA
>NW_028004800.1:0-200 GCF_054177405.1 Leptonychotes weddellii | reverse complement strand
TCCGGTCCTGCCCAGCAGCCACGGGTGGATGCCTCGCCAATCTCAGATGTTGCCTGGAGGGGGGACCCTAGAAGGGGGCGGGAGGACACAGGCCCGGAATCAGAGGGACCAGTGCTTGGAGCGGGCCTCGTGGGCACCTGCACCAACGGCCAGACCTGACAGACTCCCTTAAAGATAAGTGTTTGGTAATGCTACCCCAC
>NW_028004799.1:0-200 GCF_054177405.1 Leptonychotes weddellii | reverse complement strand
GGAGGGACTCAAGAGGGCAGACGTGAGTCCATGTTTATCTGTCCCCTCTGCACCTCTCTGCCTTCACCTGTGTCCCGAGTTCTGACACCCCAGAACCAGGGCCCTGAGGGGCAGGATGGAAGGCAGCCTCTGTTCTCTGCCAAGGCCCCAGAGGCCACACCTTCTCCCAGCCCAGAGCTCGTGGAGCTCAGACAGACTCG
>NW_028004798.1:0-200 GCF_054177405.1 Leptonychotes weddellii | reverse complement strand
TTTTTTTTTAAAGATTTTATTTATTTATTTGACAGAGAGAGACACAGCGAGAGAGGGAACACAAGCAGGGGGAGTGGGAGAGGGAGAAGCAGGCTTCCCGCCGAGCAGGGAGCCCGATGCGGGGCTCGATCCCAGGACCCTGGGATCATGACCTGAGCTGAAGGCAGTCGCTTAACCAACTGAGCCACCCAGGCGCCCCT
>NW_028004797.1:0-985 GCF_054177405.1 Leptonychotes weddellii | reverse complement strand
GAGATTCAAGTGCTCAAGGTTATCAGAGTATCATTAGTTTATACCTTTTTGTGCAAGCTAACTTTATTATTTTTTCCTAAAGAAATCAAAACCAAATATGAATCTCTAAGAGAGAGTCCATCTTAGGATTTCAAAGTATTTATTTATTGCCATATAGCTTTCTGTTAGTATAATAATGACCTTAAATAAATTAGTCTTATAAAGTATTATATAAACAACTTAGAATTCCAATCCAAGGCAACTGTTCAAAAACTCACTGAAAACATTGTTTCTGATGCCCATCACCGATTCCCACCACCACCCAGGTCTTTTAGTTATAATTCTGTTTCCTAGGTACCCTCTATATGAAGATCTTATACATGAAACAAACTGTAATTATAAACAATTTCCCTATTTAAGTAATTTTTTTTTTTTTTTTAAAGGGAAAAAAGTCGGCTTTATTAACAGCAAGGCTTGGAGGAGACGAAGGAAACAAAGGGAAGGGCTCGCAAACAGACCACTCGAAAAGTGCCTTCCTGCGCGTAATAATCGCATTATAATCATGTCTGCACCAACCCTGAAGGACCTGGGACTCAGTCACTGTCACTGTCGGCTTCACTGGAATCGGAAGCTGCAGCTTCACTGCCATCCTCCTGGGCGGAGCGCTCACTGCCACTGGGGAAGGGACTAGCACTGCGGCTCCGGCTCCGCTGGCCACCCCCATCACTGCCACTGTCCGAATCATTGTCACTGCCACGGGCCTGGCCTCTGTCCTCATCATCAGAATCCACATCATCTTCCGAATCCGCATCACTGCCAAAGATCTCCTCTTTGTCCCGAGCGGCCCGGGCCTCGTCCTCGCTGCTCTCATCCTCGCCGCTACCACTCTTGTCACTCGCCTCATCCCTGTCACCCTCTTCACGTTCACTCTCGCTGCCCGAGCGCTCATCCTCGCTGCCTTCCTTCTCACTGCTGCTGCCTTTCTCTCGCTCCTCATCTGTAAGGG
>NW_028004796.1:0-200 GCF_054177405.1 Leptonychotes weddellii | reverse complement strand
TTTTTTTTTTTTAAAGATTTTATTTATTTATTTGAGACAGAGAGAATGAGAGAGAGAGAGCACATGAGAGGGGGGAGGGTCAGAGGGAGAAGCAGGCTCCCTGCCGAGCAGGGAGCCCGATGCGGGACTCGATCCAGGGACTCCAGGATCATGACCTGAGCCGAAGGCAGTCGCTTAACCAACTGAGCCACCCAGGCGCC
>NW_028004795.1:0-200 GCF_054177405.1 Leptonychotes weddellii | reverse complement strand
TTTTTTTTTTTTAAAGATTTTATTTATTTATTTGAGACAGAGAGAATGAGAGAGAGAGAGCACATGAGAGGGGGGAGGGTCAGAGGGAGAAGCAGGCTCCCCGCCGAGCAGGGAGCCCGATGCGGGACTCGATCCAGGGACTCCAGGATCATGACCTGAGCCGAAAGCAGTCGCTTAACCAACTGAGCCACCCAGGCGCC
>NW_028004794.1:0-200 GCF_054177405.1 Leptonychotes weddellii | reverse complement strand
GAGACGATGGACTCTGAAAAACAAACTGAGGGTTCTAGAGGGGAGGGGGGTGGGAGGATGGGTTGGCCTGGTGGTGGGTATTGAGGAGGGCACGTTCTGCATGGAGCACTGGGTGTTGAGCACGAACAATGAATCATGGAACACTTCATCTAGAACTAATGATGTAATGTATGGGGATTAACATAAGAATAAAAAAAAAT
>NW_028004793.1:0-200 GCF_054177405.1 Leptonychotes weddellii | reverse complement strand
TTTTTTTTTTTTAAAGATTTTATTTATTTATTTGAGAGAGAGAGAATGAGAGACAGAGAGCACGAGAGGGAGGAAGGTCAGAGGGAGAAGCAGACTCCCTGCCGAGCAGGGAGCCCGATGCGGGACTCGATCCCGGGACTCCAGGATCATGACCTGAGCCGAAGGCAGTCGCTTAACCAACTGAGCCACCCAGGCGCCCC
>NW_028004792.1:0-200 GCF_054177405.1 Leptonychotes weddellii | reverse complement strand
TCTTTTTTTTTTTTTTTAAAGATTTTATTTATTTATTTGAGACAGAGAGAATGAGAGAGACAGAGAGCACATGAGAGGGGGGAGGGTCAGAGGGAGAAGCAGGCTCCCTGCCGAGCAGGGAGCCCGATGCGGGACTCGATCCCGGGACTCCAGGATCATGACCTGAGCCGAAGGCAGTCGCTTAACCAACTGAGCCACCC
>NW_028004791.1:0-200 GCF_054177405.1 Leptonychotes weddellii | reverse complement strand
CCCCCCCGACTGGGCGGCAAGAACTGAGCCGCTCACGCCCGCAGCCCAAGATCCTTATGAAATCCCAGGGAGAGGGGCGCCTGGGTGGCTCAGTCGGTGAAGCATCTGCCTTCAGCTCAGGTCATGATCTCAGGGTCCTGGGATCGAGCCCCGCATCGGGCTCCCGGCTCGGCGGGAAGCCTGCTTCTCCCTCTGCCTCT
>NW_028004790.1:0-200 GCF_054177405.1 Leptonychotes weddellii | reverse complement strand
ATTTCTTTTTTTTTTTATTCTTATGTTAATCCCCATACATTACATCATTAGTTCTAGATGAAGTGTTCCATGATTCATTGTTTGTGCATAACACCCAGTGCTCCATGCAGAACGTGCCCTCCTCAATACCCACCACCAGGCCAACCCATCCTCCCACCCCCCTCCCCTCTAGAACCCTCAGTTTGTTTTTCAGAGTCCAT
>NW_028004789.1:0-200 GCF_054177405.1 Leptonychotes weddellii | reverse complement strand
TTTTTTTTTTTTTTAAAGATTTTATTTATTTATTTGAGAGAGAGAGAATGAGAGATAGAGAGCACGAGAGGGAAGAGGGTCAGAGGGAGAAGCAGACTCCCTGCTGAGCAGGGAGCCCGATGCGGGACTCGATCCCGGGACTCCAGGATCATGACCTGAGCCGAAGGCAGTCGCTTAACCAACTGAGCCACCCAGGCGCC
>NW_028004788.1:0-200 GCF_054177405.1 Leptonychotes weddellii | reverse complement strand
TCAGAGATGTAGAGGTTAAGTAATTTATCCAGGGGTCAGAGGATAATCCGCACTCCAAACAGAGGGAGTGAAAAGTGTGGTGACATGGCTTTCCTTGATTGGGGCCCTTGTTAATCCAAAGTGGGAGGAGAAGAGTAGGAATCACTAAGTAGTAAATCAGCAAGGAGCACTGACACTTCCGAGGAATGAAAATTTGACGT
>NW_028004787.1:0-200 GCF_054177405.1 Leptonychotes weddellii | reverse complement strand
GCGTCAAATTTTCATTCCTCGGAAGTGTCAGTGCTCCTTGCTGATTTACTACTTAGTGATTCCTACTCTTCTCCTCCCACTTTGGATTAACAAGGGCCCCAATCAAGGAAAGCCATGTCACCACACTTTTCACTCCCTCTGTTTGGAGTGCGGATTATCCTCTGACCCCTGGATAAATTACTTAACCTCTACATCTCTGG
>NW_028004786.1:0-985 GCF_054177405.1 Leptonychotes weddellii | reverse complement strand
AAAGAAAGAAAGAAAGAAAGAAAAATCATCAAACGCCTCTGTCCTGTGTATCTTGTGGGTGGCAAACTTTTTTTTTTTACAAAGTACATGTTTGTGTTTTGAGTGACTGAGAGTCTAGAGACAAGTTTAAACACACAGAAGTTCAATTTAAAAGTAAATAAGATAACATTGGAGGAAATTAATGATGCAGTGTCCCTTTTTATATAACACATTTTCTTTGGAATTCAAAATATATATTACTTAAAAATGACACAGCAACTTGGGGCATCTGGGTGGCTCTGTAGGTTAAAGGCCTGACTCCTGATTTCAGTTCAGGTCATGATCTCAGGGTTGTGAGATCGAGCCCCACATCGGGCTCCGTGCTCAGCGCTGAGTCTGCTTGAGATTTTTCTCTCTCCCTCTCCCTCTGCCCGTCCCCCATCATGTGCCCACGAGCGCGTGCACACACACACACACACACACACACTCCCTCTCTTTCCCTCTCTAAAATAAATAAATAAAGTCCACGGGGCGCCTGGGTGGCTTAGTCAGCCTGCCCTTGGCTCAGGTCATGATCCCGGGGTCCGGGAATCGAGCCCCAAGCCAGGCTCCCTGCTCAGTGGGGAGCCTGCTTCTCCCTCTCCCTCTCCCCGCTGCTCCCCCTGCTTATGCTCTCTCTCTGTCAAATAAATAAAATCCTTAAATTTAAAATAAATAAATAAATAAATAAATTTTAAAAAATCTTAAAGAAAGACACAGCAACTGCCATATAGTTAACTGAATGAATCCTTCATATCACCCTAGCACTGGAAGTGGTTTTGGAGGGAATCACTCAGCTGCATTCAAGTGGCCAGGAAAGAGAAGAGAGATGGTATTTATTTTGGGGGGAAGTAGAGAAGACCCCCAGCAAAGTTCTTAGAAGTCAGTTTCAGGCATGAGATTGACACTCATTTATTCAATAAATATTTATTGAGCCCCTACTATGTGCTGGCATTATGTGGCAGGA
>NW_028004785.1:0-200 GCF_054177405.1 Leptonychotes weddellii | reverse complement strand
TTTTTTTTTTTTTTTTAAAGATTTTATTTATTTATTTATTTGACAGAGAGAGACACAGCGAGAGAGGGAACACAAGCAGGGGGAGTGGGAGAGGGAGAAGCAGGCTCCCCGCAGAGCAGGGAGCCCGATGCGGGACTCGATCCCAGGACCCTGGGATCATGACCTGAGCCGAAGGCAGTCGCTTAACCAACTGAGCCACC
>NW_028004784.1:0-200 GCF_054177405.1 Leptonychotes weddellii | reverse complement strand
TTTATTTATTTATTTATTTATTTATTTATTTGAGAGAGAGAGAATGAGAGACAGAGAGCATGAGAGGGAGGAGGGTCAGAGGGAGAAGCAGACTCCCTGCCGAGCAGGGAGCCCGATGCGGGACTCGATCCCGGGACTCCAGGATCATGACCTGAGCCGAAGGCAGTCGCTTAACCAACTGAGCCACCCAGGCGCCCTGG
>NW_028004783.1:0-200 GCF_054177405.1 Leptonychotes weddellii | reverse complement strand
ATCCCCCCTTTGCTCGCCTTGGCCTTGGGGGGCACAGGGAGGCCCTTGTCACCCTCGCTGTCAGAGCTGCAGCCGCTGACATCCGTGAGAAGAAATCACCATTTTGGTATTAATGTTTTTTCAGTAACATTTTATATCTGAGTCTGGTGATTTTTGTGGATTGATTTTTTTTTTTTTTTTTTTTTTTTTTTTTTTTTTTT
>NW_028004782.1:0-200 GCF_054177405.1 Leptonychotes weddellii | reverse complement strand
TTTTTTTTTTAAAGATTTTATTTATTTATTTGACAGAGAGAGACACAGCGAGAGAGGGAACATAAGCAGGGGGAGTGGGAGAGGGAGAAGCAGGCTTCCCGCGGAGCAGGGAGCCCGATGCGGGGCTCGATCCCAGGACGCTGGGATCATGACCTGAGCCGAAGGCAGACGCTTAACGACTGAGCCACCCAGGCGCCCCT
>NW_028004781.1:0-200 GCF_054177405.1 Leptonychotes weddellii | reverse complement strand
TTTAACAACTTAGATGAATGGGATATGATAGTATATCCCCACTCAAATAAGGAGTCCACCTTCCAGTGTAGAATTTTTAGGCTGTCATTACAGTAACCTAAGTCAGTGTGTTAAAGAAAATTCAGCTAATTACATTTCCAGTGTCACTACATGAGGAAAATCAGAATACCAAATATAATGTTTATTATTTCTTTTTTTTT
>NW_028004780.1:0-200 GCF_054177405.1 Leptonychotes weddellii | reverse complement strand
GGGGGTGACTGGGTGATAGACACTGGGGAGGGTATGTGCTCTGGTAAGCACTGTGAATTGTGCAAGACGGTTGAGTCTCAGATCTGTACCTCTGAAACAAATAACGCAATATTTGTTAAGAAAAAAAAAAGAAGGAGAAGAAGATAGCAGGAGGGGAAAAATGAAGGGGGGAAATCGGAGGGGTAGACGAACCATGAGAG
>NW_028004779.1:0-200 GCF_054177405.1 Leptonychotes weddellii | reverse complement strand
TTTTTTTTTTTTTTTAAAGATTTTATTTATTTATTTGACAGAGAGAGACAGCGAGAGAGGGAACACAAGCAGGGGGAGTGGGAGAGGGAGAAGCAGGCTCTCCGCAGAGCAGGGGAGCCCGATGCGGGACTCGATCCCAGGACCCTGGGATCATGACCTGAGCCGAAGGCAGTCGCTTAACCGACTGAGCCACCCAGGCG
>NW_028004778.1:0-200 GCF_054177405.1 Leptonychotes weddellii | reverse complement strand
TTTTTTTTTAAAGATTTTATTTATTTATTTGACAGAGAGAGACACAGCGAGAGAGGGAACACAAGCAGGGGGAGTGGGAGAGGGAGAAGCAGGCTTCCCGCCGAGCAGGGAGCCCGATGCGGGGCTCGATCCCAGGACTCTGGGATCATGACCTGAGCTGAAGGCAGACGCTTAACCGACTGAGCCACCCAGGCGCCCCA
>NW_028004777.1:0-200 GCF_054177405.1 Leptonychotes weddellii | reverse complement strand
TTTTTTTTTTAAAGATTTTATTTATTTATTTGAGACAGAGAGAATGAGAGAGACAGAGAGCACATGAGAGGGGGAGGGTCAGAGGGAGAAGCAGGCTCCCCGCCGAGCAGGGAGCCCGATGCGGGACTCGATCCAGGGACTCCAGGATCATGACCTGAGCCGAAGGCAGTCGCTCAACCAACTGAGCCACCCAGGCGCCC
>NW_028004776.1:0-200 GCF_054177405.1 Leptonychotes weddellii | reverse complement strand
GCCTGGGTGGCTCAGTTGGTTAAGCGACTGCCTTCGGCTCAGGTCATGATCCTGGAGTCCCTGGATCGAGTCCCGCATCGGGCTCCCTGCTCGGCAGGGAGTCTGCTTCTCCCTCTGACCCTCCTCCCTCTCATGCTCTCTGTATCTCATTCTCTCTGTCTCAAATAAATAAATAAAATCTTTAAAAAAAAAAAAAAGAT
>NW_028004775.1:0-985 GCF_054177405.1 Leptonychotes weddellii | reverse complement strand
TCATGCATGCACTCTCTCTCTCAAAAATAAATAAAATCTTCCTAAAAAATCTACTTGTGTGCCCAAACAACATGTTTCTAATATTGAGAAAGATTAAGACCCTTTGCTCAACTGCCCAGACAAATTTGAATCAAAGAACAGATCCTAAGTTTTTGTTCCTCTATAAAGTATTAATTCAAAAAAAAAAAAACAACGAAGTATTAATTCTGAATTTCCATATAGATCCCTATCAGTAAACAAAGTTAGGCATCCATAAAAATTCTTAAGAATCTCTAAGGCAAAAGCACCAATGTGAGCAGGTCTCCTGCCAGCTCTTTTTAGGAACTCACCAATCACAAACACTTTTCTAAACTCCACCAACCTATATGTGAGTGCTATCAGCTAGATATATGAAGTTCCAACTTCCATCCTACAATGTTGATCTGATACAAGGCATGAGGCATGGCTGCTAATGATCCAAAGACTTCTGCCTAGAGGGGGAAATAATTAATCATAGAAGCACTTAACAGTGGACTGACTTAACCTGAAGTAGATTTTAGGTGCTACAAGAGCTAGGAAAGTATGACTTTGTACCTAATAATCATATTTTTAATGGACCACACTTTTGTAATTTAGTATTTGTTGATTTGACATGAATAATATTCTTCCCCTCATTCCTCCTTTAGGGCACATAGATACCTACGCTTCTTTAAAGTCATCATATTAACATTTCCCAAAGCTGTGAGCATACTTCTAAATTTATCTCTATTTCTGTAAAGTCAAATGCCTCACTAACACTTCCCCAACATGAAAAAGTAATCAGAGTTAAGTGTTTCAATCAAGAAAAAAAATACTTTAATTCCTTAACTGCAAAACACCTTTACCTCAAATGCCCCGCTAAACAGTTATTTCTACTTAGTAAAGCATATGAGAATTGCTGCCTTGAAGGATAATTGGGGAAATAATACAATTTTGTTTTGTAATTCACAAAAACAAAGAAAAATGT
>NW_028004774.1:0-200 GCF_054177405.1 Leptonychotes weddellii | reverse complement strand
GTTGAGTTTGAGAAGTTCTTTATAGATCTTGGATACCAGCCCTTTATCTGTAGTGTCATTTGCAAATATCTTCTCCCATTCTGTGGGTTGCCTCTTTGTTTTGTTGACTGTTTCCTTTGCTGTGCAGAAGCTTTTTATCTTGATGAAGTCCCAAAAGTTCATTTTTGCTTTTGTTTCACTAGCTTTTGGAGATGTATCTT
>NW_028004773.1:0-200 GCF_054177405.1 Leptonychotes weddellii | reverse complement strand
CGCCTCGGATTCACTTCTCCGCACGTCCTACCTTCCAGAAAGTGGTCGCTTTTCTGTTCAGAGAGTTGTTGCTATTCCTTTCTTCGATCTCCTGTTGAGTTTGTAGGTGTTCAGAATGGTTTGATCCCTATCCAGCTGAATTCCTGAGAGGAGACGAAATCCAGGTCTCCTACTCCTCCGCCATCTTGCTCCGCCCCTCT
>NW_028004772.1:0-200 GCF_054177405.1 Leptonychotes weddellii | reverse complement strand
GCCTAGGTGGCTCAGTCATTAAGCATCTGCCTTCGGCTCAGGTCATATGATCTCAGGGTCCTGAGATCAAGCCCTGCATTGGGCCCCCTGCTCAGCAGGAAGCCTGCTTCTCCCTCTCCCACTCCCCCTGCTTGTGTTCCCTCTCTTGCTGTGTCTCTCTCTGTCAAAAAATAAATAAAATCTTAAAAAAAAAAAAAAAG
>NW_028004771.1:0-200 GCF_054177405.1 Leptonychotes weddellii | reverse complement strand
TTTTTTTTTTTTTTTTAAGATTTTATTTATTTTTTGACAGAGAGAGACACAGCAAGAGAGGGAACACAAGCAGGGGGAGTGGGAGAGGGAGAAGCAGGCTTCCTGCTGAGCAGGGGGCCCAATGCAGGGCTTGATCTCAGGACCCTGAGATCATATGACCTGAGCCGAAGGCAGATGCTTAATGACTGAGCCACCTAGGT
>NW_028004770.1:0-200 GCF_054177405.1 Leptonychotes weddellii | reverse complement strand
TTTTTTTTTTTAAAGATTTTATTTATTTATTTGAGAGAGAGAATGAGAGACAGAGAGCATGAGAGGGAGGAGGGTCAGAGGGAGAAGCAGACTCCCTGCCGAGCAGAGAGCCTGATGCGGGACTCGATCCCGGGACTCCAGGATCATGACCTGAGCCGAAGGCAGTCGCTTAACCAACTGAGCCACCCAGGCGCCCCAAT
>NW_028004769.1:0-200 GCF_054177405.1 Leptonychotes weddellii | reverse complement strand
TTTTTTTTAAAGATTTTATTTATTTATTTGACAGAGAGAGAGATAGCGAGAGCAGGAACACAAGCAGGGGGAGTGGGAGAGGGAGAAGCAGGCTTCCCGCCGAGCGGGGAGCCCGATGCGGGACTCGATCCCAGGACTCTGGGATCATGACCTGAGCCGAAGGCAGACGCTTAACGACTGAGCCACCCAGGCGCCCCTAT
>NW_028004768.1:0-200 GCF_054177405.1 Leptonychotes weddellii | reverse complement strand
CGCTGTGAATTGTGCAGGACTGTTGAGTCTCAGATCTGTACCTCTGAGACAAATAATGCAAGATATGTTAAGAAAAAAAAAGAAGAAGAAGAAGGTAGCGGGAGGGGAGGAATGAAGCGGGGGAAATCGGAGGGGTGGACGAACCATGAGAGAAGATGGACTCTGAAAAACAAACTGAGGGTTCTAGAGGGGAGGGGGGT
>NW_028004767.1:0-200 GCF_054177405.1 Leptonychotes weddellii | reverse complement strand
TTTTTTTTTTTTTAAAGATTTTATTTATTTATTTGACAGAGAGAGACACAGCGAGAGAGGGAACACAAGCAGGGGGAGTGGGAGAGGGAGAAGCAGGCTCCCCGCAGAGCAGGGAGCCCGATGTGGGACTCGATCCCAGGACCCTGGGATCATGACCTGAGCCGAAGGCAGTCGCTCAACCAACTGAGCCACCCAGGCGC
>NW_028004766.1:0-200 GCF_054177405.1 Leptonychotes weddellii | reverse complement strand
GATCACTTTTTAAAACTACTTTGAAAACCTTGAGTATTATTCATAATTTTGAGTTTATAGCTTGATAACCAGTATTTATTTCTGCAAAATACTTTAACTCAGTATGCAGGAAAAATAATATAAAATATTTCCCCCATCAAGATTATAATATTTCCTATATGCTGAGGCTGAACTATAGAATGAGGATACGCAAGAGATAG
>NW_028004765.1:0-200 GCF_054177405.1 Leptonychotes weddellii | reverse complement strand
TTATCTCTTGCGTATCCTCATTCTATAGTTCAGCCTCAGCATATAGGAAATATTATAATCTTGATGGGGGAAATATTTTATATTATTTTTCCTGCATACTGAGTTAAAGTATTTTGCAGAAATAAATACTGGTTATCAAGCTATAAACTCAAAATTATGAATAATACTCAAGGTTTTCAAAGTAGTTTTAAAAAGTGATT
>NW_028004764.1:0-985 GCF_054177405.1 Leptonychotes weddellii | reverse complement strand
AAGTTAACAATTCAGATACTACTGTACATATATACTGGAATTGAACAATTAAGTATCTCCCATGCAGAAGAATTTGAAATAACTTATGTAGGTACTTTGCTCTAAAGGAGGGGGGAACATAACTCCTTACTCCTTAAGTGTGGGCTATATGTAGTGACTTCCTTCCAAAGAGCCTGGTTTGGAAAGGGGAGGGGGAGAAGAGAAGAGAAGAGTAACTTTACAGTGGAGAAACCTGACAAACACTACTTCAGCCAGATGATCAGGGTAAACATCAGTGGTCCCAAATCATATTGATGGTATGTAACTGCTTCTTTTAACACTAAGACTTGGCTTCCACAGGTGTGCTTCTCATTAGCATCATCAGATTTACATTTCACAATCAGAATCAAAGGTGGTATATGAATACTTATATTCCTGTCTCAAAACTCTCATTATAGAGTCTTTTTCCTCTTCAATATAACAGAACACCATTACGGTGATATTTTTTATGTGTAAAACACCATACACTCATAAGATAGTCAGGTTATAGGGGAACTTTTTGAGCAGTGTGATAAATCCTTACAGTAACAGCTGTCGCTAAAATGATGCACTGAATCTCCTCCAAAAATCTCAGCCTGTGGGGCACCTGGGTGGCTCAGTCGTTAAGTGTCTGCCTTCGGCTCGGGTCATGATCCCAGGGTCCTGGGATCGAGCCCCACATCGGGCTCCCTGCTCAGCGGGAGGCCTGCTTCTCCCTCTCCCACTCCCCCTGCTTGTGTTCCCTCTCTCGCTGTCTCTCTCTGTCAAATAAATAAATAAAAAATCTAAAAAAAAAAAAAAAACTCAGCCTGCCTATTCTTTACTATGTCTTGACTATAGCATCTCTTGACCAAGACAATGCTATTGTTCAAAAACTGATTCCTTGTGAAAAATGTGATGACAGTTTTGTCAGTAGCTGTGTTCCATAGTTCCCTGATCTGGAATTCAGGGCAGACAATCATTCGAT
>NW_028004763.1:0-200 GCF_054177405.1 Leptonychotes weddellii | reverse complement strand
TTTTTTTTTAAAGATTTTATTTATTTATTTGACAGAGAGAGAGACAGCGAGAGCAGGAACACAAGCAGGGGGAGTGGGAGAGGGAGAAGCAGGCTTCCTGCCGAGCAGGGAGCCCAATGTGGGACTCGATCCCAGGACCCTGGGATCATGACCTGAGCCGAAGGCAGACGCTTAACGACTGAGCCACCCAGGCGCCCTCT
>NW_028004762.1:0-200 GCF_054177405.1 Leptonychotes weddellii | reverse complement strand
TTTTTTTTTTTTTTTTTAAAGATTTTATTTATTTATTTGAGAGAGAGAGAATGAGAGAGAGCACATGAGAGGGGGGAGGGTCAGAGGGAGAAGCAGACTCCCTGCCGAGCAGGGAGCCCGATGCGGGACTCGATCCCGGGACTCCAGGATCATGACCTGAGCCGAAGGCAGTCGCTTAACCAACTGAGCCACCCAGGCGC
>NW_028004761.1:0-200 GCF_054177405.1 Leptonychotes weddellii | reverse complement strand
AATTTATTTTTTTATTCTTATGTTAATCCCCATACATTACATCATTAGTTCTAGATGAAGTGTTCCATGATTCATTGTTCGTGCACAACACCCAGTGCTCCATGCAGAACGTGCCCTCCTCAATACCCACCACCAGGCCAACCCATCCTCCCACCCCCCTCCCCTCTAGAACCCTCAGTTTGTTTTTCAGAGTCCATCTT
>NW_028004760.1:0-200 GCF_054177405.1 Leptonychotes weddellii | reverse complement strand
TTTTTTTTTTTTTTAAAGATTTTATTTATTTATTTATTTTGAGAGAGAGAATGAGAGACAGAGAGCATGAGAGGGAGGAGGGTCAGAGGGAGAAGCAGACTCCCTGCCGAGCAGGGAGCCCGATGCGGGACTCGATCCCGGGACTCCAGGATCATGACCTGAGCCGAAGGCAGTCGCTTAACCAACTGAGCCACCCAGGC
>NW_028004759.1:0-200 GCF_054177405.1 Leptonychotes weddellii | reverse complement strand
TTTTTTTTTTTAAAGATTTTATTTATTTATTTGAGACAGAGAGAATGAGAGAGACAGAGAGCACATGAGAGGGGGGAGGGTCAGAGGGAGAAGCAGACTCCCTGCCGAGCAGGGAGCCCGATGTGGGACTCGATCCCGGGACTCCAGGATCATGACCTGAGCCGAAGGCAGTCACTTAACCAACTGAGCCACCCAGGCGC
>NW_028004758.1:0-200 GCF_054177405.1 Leptonychotes weddellii | reverse complement strand
GCTGAGCAGGGAGTCCGATGTGGGACTCGATCCCGGGACTCCAGGATCATGACCTGAGCCGAAGGCAGTCGCTTAACCAACTGAGCCACCCAGGTGCCCCTAGATAAGATTCTTTTAAAAGGCTAGAGTTTTAGAACAAATATTGTCATTTGAATGTTTTATTTGGTACAATTATAACAGCACTCCATTCAGTCTTAAAG
>NW_028004757.1:0-200 GCF_054177405.1 Leptonychotes weddellii | reverse complement strand
TTTTTTTTTTTTAAAGATTTTATTTATTTATTTGAGACAGAGAGAATGAGAGACAGAGAGCATGAGAGGGAGGAGGGTCAGAGGGAGAAGCAGACTCCCCGCCGAGCAGGGAGCCCGATGCGGGACTCGATCCCGGGACTCCAGGATCATGACCTGAGCCGAAGGCAGTCGCCTAACCAACTGAGCCACCCAGGCGCCCC
>NW_028004756.1:0-200 GCF_054177405.1 Leptonychotes weddellii | reverse complement strand
TTTTTTTTTTTTAAAGATTTTATTTATTTATTTGAGAGAGAGAGAATGAGAGACAGAGAGCATGAGAGGGAGGAGGGTCAGAGGGAGAAGCAGACTCCCTGCCGAGCAGGGAGCCCGATGCGGGACTCGATCCCGGGACTCCAGGATCATGACCTGAGCCGAAGGCAGTTGCTTAACCAACTGAGCCACCCAGGCGCCCT
>NW_028004755.1:0-200 GCF_054177405.1 Leptonychotes weddellii | reverse complement strand
TTTTTTTTTTTTTTAAAGATTTTATTTATTTATTTGACAGAGAGAGACACAGCGAGAGAGGGAACACAAGCAGGGGGAGTGGGAGAGGGAGAAGCAGGCTCCCCGCAGAGCAGGGAGCCCGATGCGGGACTCGATCCCAGGACCCCGGGACCATGACCTGAGCCGAAGGCAGTCGCTCAACCAACTGAGCCACCCAGGCG
>NW_028004754.1:0-200 GCF_054177405.1 Leptonychotes weddellii | reverse complement strand
AGAGACGATGGACTCTGAAAAACAAACAGGGTTCTAGAGGGGAGGGGGGTGGGAGGATGGGTTAGCCTGGTGATGGGTATTGAGGAGGGCACATTCTGCATGGAGCACTGGGTGTTATGCACAAACAATGAATCATGGAACACTTCATCTAAAACTAATGATGTAATGTATGGGGATTAACATAAGAATAAAAAAAAATT
>NW_028004753.1:0-985 GCF_054177405.1 Leptonychotes weddellii | reverse complement strand
TGGCTCAGTTGGTTAGACGACTGTCTTCGGCTCAGGTCATGATCCTGTCGTCCCGGGATCGAGTCCCACATCGGGCTCCCTGCTCAGCAGGGAGTCTGCTTCTCCCTCTGACCCTCCCCCCCTCATGCTCTCTCTATCTCATTCTCTCTCTCAAATAAATAAATAAAATCTTTTTTTTTTTTAAAAGCTGAAGGCAGTTGCCCAACCAACTGAGCCACCCAGGCGCCCAATAAATAAAATCTTTAAAAAAATTAAAAAAAAAAAAAAAGCTATATCATTAGTATTAACATGATGAAGTAAGGCAACTTCTCTCCTTAGCTTTCAAGGCTGGAGTGTAAGGATTTTCTTTGCAGGTACCCAAGGTAGATGGCCGCCTCTGGAGAATTCTCCTTCGGACAGATCTTTAGATGGAGGCAAGGGTCATCATAGGCCCCCAAACAATGGCTCTGTTATAACTTGTTACGAGATGGTTTGCTGGGGGCATGGTAATAAGGCTTTGATTGATAACCCTTCAAGTGAATGTCATATTGTTGATCGGCTTATTACCACATCCTAATTTGAGAAAAATCTTTATTCACTTCAATGAGATTATATAATTGAAGAGTAAAGGAGTAGATGATCACATAGAAAGATTTATTTTTACATCTCTAGGCTATGATTATTAACCATACAAATATATAGCTCTTTCTCCCTTTCTGCCTTTGACTTAGCTAGAAACCCATTTGAACATTCTTCCAAAAGAATTCCTTTCCAGACATTGAGCATCATGGAGAAGGGAGTTGAATGTTACCACTTTGTTCATGTGTTGTCAACTCTAATGGCAAAAAGTCCCTATACTTTTGCCATATTGATTTTTTTTTATTGTTTATGATACTACACAAAACAATTGCCTTAATAAAATTTGCTTGGTTCATTTCAAAGATCAATAGTGCATGCTGATGAGAAAATTGCAATTAAGAAAAGAGCTGGATTTCTTCCAATGTAA
>NW_028004752.1:0-200 GCF_054177405.1 Leptonychotes weddellii | reverse complement strand
TTTTTTTTTTTAATTTTTATTTTTATTTATTTGAGACAGAGAGAATGAGAGACAGAGAGCATGAGAGGGAGGAGGGTCAGAGGGAGAAGCAGACTCCCTGCCGAGCAAGGAGCCTGATGCGGGACTCGATCCCGGGACTCCAGGATCATGACCTGAGCCGAAGGCAGTCGCTTAACCAACTGAGCCACCCAGGCGCCCCG
>NW_028004751.1:0-200 GCF_054177405.1 Leptonychotes weddellii | reverse complement strand
TTTTATTTTTTTTTATTCTTATGTTAATCCCCATACATTACATCATTAGTTTTAGATGAAGTGTTCCATGATTCATTGTTTGTGCATAACACCCAGTGCTCCATGCAGAATGTGCCCTCCTCAATACCCACCACCAGGCTAACCCATCCTCCCACCCCCCTCCCCTCTAGAACCCTGTTTGTTTTTCAGAGTCCATCGTC
>NW_028004750.1:0-200 GCF_054177405.1 Leptonychotes weddellii | reverse complement strand
GTCAAAATTCTTTCACTGATGTTAATGAAAAAGAGGTCCTACTTCCCTGGTGATTTCTAGGCGGAGATAATAAACAATTCTTAGTAAATCAAATGCTTTAAAATTTTGAAAAGTATCATCATCATCGTCATCATCACCATCATCATCATCATCATCTTGTGTTGGAGGTTTACTGTGAGTCAAGCATTGTTGGATGTTTT
>NW_028004749.1:0-200 GCF_054177405.1 Leptonychotes weddellii | reverse complement strand
TCAGGTAGCAGGAACTGAAAAATCAGTGTGGGAAATGATCCTGACTTTGTATTGACAGACACAATGACTTTACTTTTCTACAAAAGAGAAAAAAATGTAAATGCAATGTTGTTTCTTATAAAACATTTTCTCTTAAGTGCCTATTGTATGACAAATACAGATGTCAGTGATCATCATACTGATACACTAACTTAATCAAC
>NW_028004748.1:0-200 GCF_054177405.1 Leptonychotes weddellii | reverse complement strand
TTCTTTTTTTTTTTTTTTAAAGATTTTATTTATTTATTTGACAGAGAGAGACAGCGAGAGAGGGAACACAAGCAGGGGGAGTGGGAGAGGGAGAAGCAGGCTCTCCGCAGAGCAGGGGAGCCCGATGCGGGACTCGATCCCAGGACCCTGGGATCATGACCTGAGCCGAAGGCAGTCGCTTAACCGACTGAGCCACCCAG
>NW_028004747.1:0-200 GCF_054177405.1 Leptonychotes weddellii | reverse complement strand
GAAGATGGACTCTGAAAAACAAACTGAGGGTTCTAGAGGGGAGGGGGGTGGGAGGATGGGTTGGCCTGGTGGTGGGTGTTGAGGAGGGCACGTTCTGCATGGAGCACTGGGTGTTGTGCACGAACAATGAATCATGGAACACTTCATCTAGAACTAATGATGTAATGTATGGGGATTAACATAAGAATAAAAAAAAAATT
>NW_028004746.1:0-200 GCF_054177405.1 Leptonychotes weddellii | reverse complement strand
CATTTTTTTTTTTATTCTTATGTTAATCCCCATACATTACATCATTAGTTCTAGATGAAGTGTTCCATGATTCATTGTTCGTGCACAACACCCAGTGCTCCATGCAGAACGTGCCCTCCTCAATACCCACCACCAGGCCAACCCATCCTCCCACCCCCCTCCCCTCTAGAACCCTCAGTTTGTTTTTCAGAGTCCATCTT
>NW_028004745.1:0-200 GCF_054177405.1 Leptonychotes weddellii | reverse complement strand
TTTTTTTTTTTTTTTTTAAAGATTTTATTTATTTATTTGAGACAGAATGAGAGACAGAGAGCATGAGAGGGAGGAGGGTCAGAGGGAGAAGCAGACTCCCTGCTGAGCAGGGAGCCCGATGCGGGACTCAATCCCGGGACTCCAGGATCATGACCTGAGCCGAAGGCAGTCGCTTAACCAACTGAGCCACTCAGGCGCCC
>NW_028004744.1:0-200 GCF_054177405.1 Leptonychotes weddellii | reverse complement strand
CCCCCCCCCCCCCCAAGTGCCTCAGCCTGAGTGTGCAGCCGGGCCGGCCGGTGTCCGCAAGCCAGCACAAGCATGCGGGGGTGGGGGGGGGTGGATGATGGGGCACAAAGAGCACTCACCCAGCTGCACCTCACAGCTCGGCCCCGTCCAGCCCTCGTCACAGAAGCAGGAACCGGAGCCCCCCAGGCCCTCATCACAGT
>NW_028004743.1:0-200 GCF_054177405.1 Leptonychotes weddellii | reverse complement strand
TTTTAAAGATTTTATTTATTTATTTGAGAGAGAGAGACTGAGAGAGAGAGCACATGAGAGGGGGAGGGTCGGGAGGGTCAGAGGGAGAAGCAGACTCCCTGCCAAGCAGGGAGCCCGATGCGGGACTCGATCCAGGGACTCCAGGATCATGACCTGAGCCGAAGGCAGTCGCTTAACCAACTGAGCCACCCAGGCGCCCA
>NW_028004742.1:0-985 GCF_054177405.1 Leptonychotes weddellii | reverse complement strand
GTCTGCCTTTGGCTCAGGTCATGATCTCAGGGTCCTGGGATCGAGCCCCACATCAGGCTCCCTGCTCAGAGGGGAGCCTCCTTCTCCCTCTCCAACTCCCCCTGCTGGTGTTCCCTCTCTCACTGTGTCTCTCTCTGTCAAATAAATTAAAAAATCTTTAAAAAAAAAAAAAAGAAAGAAAAGAAAAGTTTCAGTAATAATGCAATGTAATTCTAATAGCTAACCAATCCACTCTAGCTGACTGGAGGCATGTGGCTATCCTCTGTCTCTTTCCTCTGAAATATTTATTTATATATGTAGCTAGGAACTGAAAAAAAATCCAAATTAATCTGATTCAAAGGAGAAGAGTCGTCATGCTTTTTGTTATGTTAAATTTCATGACAAAAAAATATCAGTGTCGAATCTAAGTCTCAGGAAGGCTATGGTGTTGCTCTATGTGCTCTGTACTGTATAAGGTCAACTTGTATATAGACTGTATCAATCTCCTCCCTTCCCTTCCAGCTTATAGTTGAGTTCATCCAGTGGGAGGAACCCATAGATTTACCATTTTCTGCGCCCTTTCCCTCTTCCTGAAGGTCTAAGTTTGTTTTTTTTTTTAAAGATTTTATTTATTTATTTGACACACAGAGAGAGATAGCGAGAGCAGGAACACAAGCAGGGGGAGTGGGAGAGGGAGAAGCAGGCTTCCCACCGAGCAGGGAGCTCGATGCGGGGCTCGATCCCAGGACCCTGGGATCATGACCTGAGCTGAAGGCAGACGCTTAACGACTGAGCCACCCAGGCGCCCCTGAAGGTCTAAGTTTTAATGTGATGTTGTTTCCCTTTAGTCTGAAGAATTTTATTTATTATTTCTTTTAGTGCAGGTCTGTTGGTGGGAAATTTTCTTAGGTTTTGTTTATTGAAAAATGTCTATTTTGCTTTCATTCCAGAATGATATTTTTGATAGGTATAGAATTAGAGATTGGCAATTTTTCTGCCTTCAGCA
>NW_028004741.1:0-12093 GCF_054177405.1 Leptonychotes weddellii | reverse complement strand
GAGCTCTGCCGCACTCAGGCACCCCCGGTCTTTCTGTGACCCCGAGGGTCCTGAGACCACACTGTCCCGGAGGGTTCCACCCCCCGCTTAGCCACCAGAGTGACGTCCCTCAGCAGAGCAGACTTTTAAAAGTTCCGATTTTGTGCTCCGTGGTTCTATCACTTGCCAGAAGCGGCCGACGGAGGCCCCTCCCCCGCCAAAATTTTGATCCATCTTGAATTTATTTTGGAGTGAAGTAGTGATCATGCTACTATTTAGTCAATCTTTCCATTCATGATCCAGTGCCAAAAAGTTTTAGGAATTACAGTAACTACAATATAATGTACTTTCATGCCTGATATGGCAAACACTATCAGACTCAACAATCTTCTTTTTAAAAATGGCTACTCATACATATTTATTTTTTCTACTGACAAATTTTTTTTTACAGTGGGTTAATTTTTATTTATTTTTTGTTTTGTTTTTGCTTACATTTTATTTTTTTATTACGTTATGTTAGTCACCATACAATACATCATTAGTTTTTGATGTAGTGTTCCATGATTCATTGTTTGTGTATAACACCCAGTGCTCATTGCAATACTTGCCCTCCTTAATACCCATCACCGGGCTAACACATCCCCTCATCCCCCTCCCTTCTGAAACCCTCAGTTTGTTTCCCGGAGCCCATAGTCTTCCATGGTTCATTTCCCCTCTGATTTTCTCCCCCTTCATTTCTCCCTTCCTTCTCCTAATGTCCTCCATGTTATTCCTTATGTTCCACATATGAGTGAAACCATAAGATAATTGTCTTTCTCTGCTTGACTTCTTTCACTTAGCATAATCCCCTCCAGTTCCATCCATGTCGATGCAAATGGTGGGTATCCATCCTTCTGATGGCTGAGTACTATTCCATTGTATATATGGACCACATCTTCTTTATCCATTCATCTGCTGAAGGACATCTCAGCTCTTTCCACAGTTTGGCTACTGTAGACATTGCTGCTATGAACATTGGGGTGCAGGTGCCCCTTCTTTTCACTACATCTGTACCTTTGGGGTAAATGCCCAGTAGTGCAATTGCTGGGTCATAGGGTAGCTCTATTTTTAACTTTTTGAGGAACCTCCATACTGTTTTCCAAAGTGGCTGTACCAACTTGCATTCCCACCAACAGTGTAAGAGGGTTCCCCTTTCTCCACATCCTCTCCAACATTTGTTGTTTCCTGCCTTGTTAATTTTTGCCATTCTAACTGGTGTAAGGTGGTATCTCAATGTGGTTTTGATTTGAATCTCCCTGATGTCTACTGAAATTTTTGAATCAGGGGTGCCTGGCTGGCTCAGTCGGTAGAGCATGTGACTCTTGATCTCAGGATCATGAGTTCAAGCCCCACATTGGATGTGGAACCTACTTAAAAAAAAAATAAAGGGGAGGTTGGTGGGGAGGGCGACCCCTGTGGGGTGCACCTCCCCACAGCCTGGTTCCCCGGAGCCTCTCCCAGGAGTGGCCTGGAGTGACCACTGAGGTTGGCCATGGGGGTCCAGTGGCATTGAGCTCTGGTCTGGGGTGGTTTCATCCCAGGGGGAGAGGACTGTGAGGGCAGCCTAGCGGCCAGAGCCAGTCCCCAGCCCTTCAGCCCCGCACTCCCAGCCTGAACATGGATGATGGATATGCAGATGTTGACATTAAAATGCTAATTTTTCATTTGCCTTTGCTGACTATGTTGACACAGATTGTGTTTGCAGAATTTCTACTAACATTTGGCTTTGGAACGTCAGAAATGAGACCTGCCGGTTCAGAGAGTATGCACTTGCGTACTGATAGTCAGATATTTTTTAAAAATTTTATGTATTTGAGAGAGAGAGAGAGAGCACAAGCAGGGTACAGTGAGAGGGAGAAGCAGAATCCCCACTCAGCAGGGAGCCTGATGCAGGACTTGATCCCAGGACCCCGGGATCGTGACCTGAGCTGAAGGCAGACGCCCAACCGACTGAGCCACCCAGGTGCCCCTAGGAAAAAATTAAAAAATGTTCCAAATTCCTGTGGAAAATCTTAACATTAGAAAGGTACAAAAAAAAAGGTGAAAAGCATTCTAGCAGATATTGGGCTTCCCAGCTGCTAGGAGTTGCTAAAATACCTTAAAGGCTTTGATCCAGGAGAGAAGTACTTTTTTTTTTTTTTTTTAACACATCATGGGGAGATATTTCTCTTGGGGAACCTTCTGGAAAGAAAGTGAGATATCGAGCAAAGCCATATTGTTGTAGCAGCCTCTGTAAATACTCTACAAAATGCTTACTTCATTCAGAAATCATTTACATCGTTACCATGAAGATGACATTAATCAGGAGCTGGTGATCCCTTGCCCAAACTGTGTATTTTTCTTCTCAACCCTAGATTGTGGGAAGGCACATTGGAATGTTCCACACACCTGTTCAGAAAGTCCAGAACTACCCAGCGAGTATTCTGGGTGAAACTAAATCTTCGAGGAGGGATGTGATAGTTTTACAGGTTTAAAATGCAACTTTTCAAACACTGCGTACTACATGAAGAAGCATGGGCTGGTAGCCCGTTTTCATGACTTAATTCACTCCTTTGGCCTGCAAACCAAGGAAATGGGCGAGCAACGAAAAACCGAGGACAGCTTTTCTACTGAGAAGATGCCACCATGTGACAAGTATTATTGTAAAAACTGCAACACCAATGCCAGCAGCCCGGATGCTTTAATGTATCCTATTTTGACACTGGACCTACACAGGGATTGGAGAATAAACTTAGATCTGTGATTTCAGGACATATTAAGAAGCCTGGACTTTCGAAGCAAATGCATGCTTTGCTCCCAAACCAATGGCATCTTTGGCTGTACCACCGAAACAGCAGGGTTCTGGGCCTCACAGCCACATTCCCACAACCCTGCAGCGAGTCAGACTGCGGTCCAGCTGGTGACAGTGGCCTGGGGCACTTCTGGAAGCCTCACCCCTTCTCCACCTGCCGTGGCGCAGTCCCACGTGACTCTAGTCTCCAGTCCTCTGCCTCCCTCCACTCCCCAGCTGGTCTTTCTTTCTCATGGAGTCCCACTTGTTCAGTCAGCAAATCCTCCTGTGTTGCCCTTGAGTCAGCCAGTCGGACCTGTAAATGTCTGTTGAACAGGCGTCCACCCCATAAACCAGGCCATCCACCCTGGGGCCTTTACCCCTTAGCCAGCCTGTTGGGCCTGGAGTTCTTTCCATCGACAGACCTGCCTGGGCCTGGCATCCTTCCTGTCCTTCTGTCACCCCTAGGGGGGTTCTTCAGGCCGGCTCACCAGGGGTGATTTCTGTGAGTCGGACAGTCCCATCAGGGGTCCTTCCTGCAGGCCAGATGACCCCTGCTGGGGTTGTCCCTTTGGGACAGACGGCAACTTCTGGGGTCCTTCCTGCTGGCCAGGTGGTCCCACTGGGCTCCCTTCTTCCAACCAGACTCTCGGCAGGTGCTCTCCCTGTGAACCAGGGTATTAATTCTGGTGTTCTTCAGCTTCATTAACCTGTCATGTCAGGAGAGCTCCCCTGCGGGCCAGCCAGTGAGACCTGGGGTCCTACAACTTAACCAGTCTGTGAGCACCAACATTCCACCTGCAAATCAGCCAGTGAGACCTGGCGCCTCTGAAAACCCCATGTTCCTCCATCAGGCTCTATTCTCAGACAGCTCATGCCGACGGGGAAACAAGTGAATGGGATTCCCACATCCACGCTTGCCCCAGCATCTGTGACTTTGCCTGTGCTTCCAGGAGGCGTTGCCACTGTCCCCCCAGCCCCAGATGCCCATCCAGCCCTGCCTGCTGTCTCCTTCAGTGGTGGTAAACGCCACTCGGAATAGGTCTGCTCAGGCCTCTCCATCTGCGGCAGAAGCAAACCAGGTGCTCAAAGAGATGAAGCAGTGGAAAACCCGTCCGGTTTGCAATGAGCTCTTCCCTTCCAGCATCTCCCAGGTTGCTATGGAGGTGGCTCATAAGCACAGTGAATCCAAACCTGCCGAAAACTTGGAGCCCAAAAACCTGGCAGCATGGGCACCATGTGTAAAGTGGACGAGTGAGAAAACAGTTTGGTGTCTCTCCTGCAAATGCCTGGGGTCCAAGGAAGAGTGCATCCATCACTTGCAAATGGCCTGGGTGCGTGTTCTGCCCATGCACTTTCTGTGACATTAAAGGCCTTTCAGAGCACAGTAGGACTATGCCCCGGGGGGAGAAGAAATTACGTGTGGATGATAGGAACAAAGGCTCTCAGTTGGATCTCGATGCTAACGGAAGCCTCCTTGCCAATACTGGCTGGGATACATTCCAAGTCACTTGTGCCCCTACGACCCCAGAGAGAGGGTGCCTCCGGGAGCCCCAGCAAACAAGTAGTGACTTGCCCCTTTTGCTTTGTTTGGCACCTTGGTGACGGCCGAGGTGTCTGAGTTGCGTTTGAAGGGGAGGCCCCACATCACACCAACAACAGTCCATACAGTTCTGAAATCTCCAGTGTTCAAGTGCATCCCCGGCTCTGGGGTCTACACTGGCAACGTGACCCTGACTGCCATCCACCTGCTGCGTTGCAGAAGGGCTCCAAAGAACAGCTGCTCAGACCTCTGGATCCAACCTAATTTTAGTAAGAATAGGGACGTGCTCTTAGTGAAGGGTGAGGTGATCCACGACTCCAGCTTTTCTGTAAAGAGAAAGCTGCCTGATGGCCACTTTGGGGCAGAAGACCAGAGGGATGTGAAGGAGCAACCTCTCGTCATCAACAGCGATGCGATGCAGCCCCAGCTCCCAAAAAGGTGGGGAGTGTGGTGCCTTTGAAAAGACAAAGGAATGAAATCAGGACAGAGGGGCCACTTGTTAATGATGATGCTTTTCAGATTTTAGCATTAAGCCCTAAAAGATATGAAGACCGTTCTTATGAAGAAAAAAAAAAAAAGCAATGTCTTCGAGATGATTTCCACAAGAGACCATATCCCAGTAAAAAGGAAATACAGAACTTCTTTCTTCACTCTTGTGGGTGTGGAAAAATTGACGTGGCTTCATTTTATTTTGGAAAAAGAAGATATATTTGCATGAAAGCAATAAAAAAATCACAAGCCTTCGGTACTTTTTTAGGTTTTGATATGTCTGAACTTAAAAATGTTAAACACAGGTTGAACTTTGAGTATGAGTCACAAAACTTGTAAAAAAAAAAAACAGATTAGGAAATCTAGAGTACTAGATAATTAGTGGGCTTTTTTCAATTGAGATTGAAAAAAATGTTATTTTCTTCACTGTATGTTGGGCTAATCATTTCAGTGGTCTTTATGCTGCTCTTTAGATTTATTTCAGGTCCTCAGAAAGGCTTCTATATAAAAGAACTGAATAGTTCTTTCAGATTGTTTCCTGAAGTTTGATTTTGTAACAAGTATTTTTAGTTCTTCCCTGTCATGTAAATTAAATCCTTGGATCCTTCATGCAAAAAATAAAAATAAATAAAAATAAAAAATAAAAAATGAAAAGAAAATGTTAAATAAAACTTTTGAATCAGCTTATGTGGACTCACAGCAAAATCTTGACATTATAGTTATTAGTTTTCTATTAATTTATTAAGGAGTAACTGACATTTTTCCGTACCGAGGTTTTTTGGTTTTTTTTTTAATATTTATTTATTTATTTTGGGGGAGGGCAGAGGAGGAGGGAGAGGGACAAGCAGACTGCGCTGAGCACGGAGCCCAACACGGGGCTCAGTCTCATGACTCTGAGATCACGACCTGAGTGGAAGCCAGAGTCAGATGCTTAACTGACTGCCACCCAGGCACCCCCATACTGAGGTTTACTAAGAATAGAATGCATTTTTGTTTATTAAGGTGTCTTTTATGGCTTTCCATTGAGTTTGAAAGTATCCCTTATATCGATCATTTATATCAAGGAGATTCCTGCTCTTTCTAAAGAGATATTTTTGCTTTTTTTTTTTTTTTAAGATTTTATTTATTTATTCCTGAGAGATAGAGAGGCAGAGGCAGAGGGAGAAGCAGGCTCCCCGCGGAGCAGGGAGGCCGATGCGGGACTCGATCCCAGGACCCTGGGATCATGACCTGAGCTGAAGGCAGACGCTTAACCGACTGAGCCACCCAGGCGTCCCAAGAGATATTTTTTTCCATTCTGTTTCCTGCATGGTTATTTACAGAGGATACTATTGATTTTTTAATGTTAACTTAAAAATTGGTCAGAATTTTCTGAATATTTTGATATTTAGTAATTTTTCAGTTAATTCTCTTGGGCTTTTCAAGGGTAAAATTGTCATCTATAAAAAATATGTAATTTTGCCTCTTCTTTTTAAATTTTATTCTTCCTTTCATCTCCATACACTAGCTAATGGGGCCAGAATGATGTCGACCAACAAGGAGACTGAGGTCCTTGTTTCATTCCTGGCTTCATTCCTGTTTCTAATTTTTACCTGTGCATGAAGCTGGTTAGGTTCTCAGATATTAGGGTTTTTTTTGCATTTAAGGAAATAGGCATCCATTCTTGACTTAACAAGAGTGAATGTCAAAACTTACCAAAGACATTGTTGACACCTTTTTCTTTGTCCTAATAATACCAATGGATGTCCTACTATTTATATCTTTCACTGAGTTTCTAATACTGAGGCCTCTCATCCCAAGAATGAGCATCAGTTGACTGGGGGTTGCAATCTAATTTCTACTTGGAAAGAGCCCAGATGTCCATCGACAGATGAATGGATAAAGAAGATGTGGCATATATACACAATGGAATATTACTCAGCCATCAAAAAGAATGAAATCTTGCCATCTGCAATGACATGGATGGGACTAGAGGGTATTATATTATTTAATTTTAGATTTTTATGCTAATATTCATTTGTGATTGCTTATCTCTTTTTGAGTTATGTTTTTCAGGTTTTAGAATTAATGTACTTATGGATTTCAAAATAAATTCTTAATAAGTATTTATGTAATAATTACTTCCTCCTGTATATATGCTCTGAAAGATGTAATTAATTTTATCTGGTCCTTAAAGATTTAATAGTATCCATCTATGATATTATATGGCTAGAGTTTTTTAATACTAGCAATTGATCCATTAAATTTCCTTTGTCTTCTGAGTCAGATTTTTTTATATATTGCTAGAAAATTATTTTTAAAGCCAGATATTAACATTAATTTTCAGAGAATAAAATATTACCTTATTCATATTTTAGGGGGGGTTTCCCTATGTATGTGTCATTTTTACATTTTATTTTTTTAAAAAAGACATTTAATTTACTTTTTGAATTTACCAACTTTCTATATTCTAACTTTTTAACTACATTTTCTCCCTACCAATTCATTTTTCTGTATGGATATCTAGTTGCTCCAGCACCATTTGTTGAAAATATTTTTTCTTTCCTCATTTTATAGCTCCGGTTCCTTTGTCAAAGCTAGTTGACTATATAGTTCAATGTAGTACCACTTGTTTATTTTTTGCTTTAGTTGCCTTGCTTTTTGGGGTCAAACACAAAAAATCATTGCCAAGACTGATGTCAAGGAGATTACTCCTTATGTTTTCTTTAGGAGTTTTACTTTTTGGGTCTTAAATCCAAGTCTTTAATTCATTTTGAGTTGGTTTTTATGTATGGTGTCAGGTAGGCATCTGGTTTCATTCTTTTGTATGGAGCTGTCCAGTTTTCCCAACACCCGGTCTTTTCTCTGTTGTATATTCCTGGCTCAATTCAAACTAAAAAGCTTTTGCACAGCAAATGAAACCATCACAAGATCAACAACAACCTACAGAATGAGAGAAGATATCTGCAAACCACATATCCTATAAGAGGTTAATATCCAAAATATATATCCAAAATGTACAAAAACTCATAGAATTCAGTAACAAAAAACCAAAAACCAAACAAAAAACCCCAAAACACCAACTTAAAAATTGAGCAAAAGACTTAGACATTGTTTCAAAGAAGACATACAAATGGCCAATAGGTACATGAAAAAGTGCTCAATATCACTAATCGTTTGGGAAATGCAATCAAAACCACAAAGAGATATGACCTCATACTTGTTAGGTTGGCCGTTATAAAAAATGTAAGAGAGAACAAATGCTGGTCAGGATGTGGAGAAAAGAGAGTTCTTGTACTCTGTTGGTGGGAAAGTAAACTGGTATATCCACTATGGAAAAAAGTATGGAGTTTCCCTTAAAAATTAAAAAAAAAAAAAAAAAGTACCATATGATCCAGGAATCCTACTTCTGTGCATATATTAAAAGGAAATGAAATTGGTATCTCAAAGATATGTCTGTACTCTCCTTACACATAATTATTCACAATAACCAAGGTATAGGAACAATCTATGGGTGTATTGATGGTTATAAGATGAGTAAGTTCTGAGGATCTAAAGTATAACATGGTGACTATAGTTGATAACATTGAATTGTAATAACTGAAATTAGCCAAGATAGTAGAACTTAAGTGTTCTCATAAAAAAAAATGTGAGGTTGTGTGTGTTATGTGAGGTTATGAATATGTTGATTAACTAGATGGAAGGAATCCTTCCACAATGCATACATATACCAAACCATCATACTGTACAGTTTAAAGATCTTAAAATTCTGTTTGTTGATTACATTTCAAGGATGTTGAAAAAAAATCAGGTGACTATATGAGTGTTTCTGTTGCTGCATTCTATCTTGTTACACCCATTAATTTTTCTATGCCCATGTTAATACCACTGTATCTTGATTACCATAGCTTTATAGTAAGTTTTCACATTACTCAGAATAAGTCTTCCAACACTATTCTTCTTCAAAATTGCTTTTGGCTATACAAAGCCCTTTGCATTTTAAAATCAGCTTATCCATTTCTATTAAAGAAAAAAAGACTCTAAATGTGAGACCTGTAACCATAAAAATCCCAGAAGAGAGCACAGCCAGTAATTTCTCTGATGTCTGGCCATAGCAACATTTTTCTAGATTTGTCTCTTGAGGCGAGGGAAACAAAAGCAAAAATAAACTATTGGGACCACATCAAAATAAAAAGCTTCTGCACGGCAAAAGAAACAATCAACAAAACTAAAAGACAACCTACTGAATGGGAGAAGATATTTGCAAATGACATATCTGATAAAGGGTTAGTATCCAAAATATATAGAGAGTTTATAAAACTCGACACCAAAACCCCCCAAATAATCCAATTAAAAAATGTGCAAAAGACATGAACAGACATTTCTCCAGAGAAGACATACAGATGGCCAGCAGACACAAGAAAAGATGCTTAACATCACTCATCATCAGGGAAATGCAAATCAGAAGTATAATGAGAAATAACACACTGATGGTCACCAGATGGGAGGTGGGTGGGGGGATAAATGAAATATGTGATAGGGATTAAGGAGGGCACTTGTGATGAGCACTGGATGATGTATGGAAGTGTTAAATCACTATATTGTACACCAGAATCTAATATTACACTATATATTAACTAACTGGAATTAAAATAAAAACTTAAAACAAAAAACTACAATGAGCTATCACCTCACACCTGTCAGAATGGCTGAAATCAAAAACACAAGAAAACAACTAGTGTTGGCAAGGATGTGAATAGAAAGGAACCCTTGCGCACTGTTGGTGGGAATGCAGACTGGTGCAGCCACTGTGGAAAACAGTGTGGAGATTCCTCAAAAAATTAAAAATAGAATTATCATATGATCCAGTAATTCTGCTACTGGGTATCTATCTAAAGAAAATGAAAACACTAATTTGAAAAGATATATGCACCCCTATGTTTACTGCAGCATTATTTACAATAGCCAAATTATGGAAGCCACCCAAGTATCCATCAATAGATGAATGGATAAAGAAGCTGTGGTCTATGTACACAATGGAATATTATTCAGTCATAGAAAAAGAATGAAATATTGCCATTTGCAATAATGTGGATGGACCTAGAGGATATACTGGTAAGTGAAATAAGTCAGTCAGAGAAAGACAAATACCACATGATTTCACTCATATGTAGAATTTAAGAAATAAAACAAATGAACAAAGGAAGAAAAAAGAGACAAGCCAAAAAACAGACCATTAACTATAGAGAACAAACAGATGGCTACCAGAGCAGAGCTGGCTGGAGGGATGAAGGTGAAGGGGATGAAGAACACACTTAACATGATGAGCACTGAGTAACGTATGGAAGTATTGAATCACTTATACATCTGAAACTAATATAACACTGTATGTTAACTATACTGGAATTAAGAAAAATAAAAACCGTTAAGATGTTAACTGGGATATTAACTGGATTCCTAGATCAAATTGGGAAGAACTGACATTTTAACAATAGTAAGTTATCCAAACCATGAACATGGCAGCTATCTCCATTTAATTAGCTCATATTTTCAAAGATGTTTTGTAGTTTTCAGTACATGTATTTTACATACTTTTCATTAAATTTATCACCACATATGTTTTTGATGCATTTTTTAAAAATTTCATTTGCCATTTGTTCATTATTGGTTTACAGACAGACAACTGATTTTTATATACTGACCATGTATCCTGCCAACTTGTTATTTAATTGTTCTTACGGTTTTTCTGTAGATTCTTTTGGGTTTTCTCTATATAAAATTATGTTATCCGAAAATATAGTTTTACATCTTCTTTTCCAATATTTAGGTCTTTCAATTCTTGTCATATGTAATTGCACTAATGTTGAATAGAAGTGGGTATCCTCCTTGTGCTGCCAATCTCAACAGAAAAGCAGTGAGTATTTCACCCTTAAATATAACTTTCGTTCAGGACCACTGGGTGGTTCATTCGGTTAAGCATCTGCCTTCGGCTCAGGTCATGATCCCAGAGTCCTGGGATCAAGTTCCGCATCCGGGTCCCTGCTCAGTGGGGAGCCTGCTTCACCCTCTGCCTGCAGCTCCCCCTGCTTGTGCTCTCTCTCTCTCTGACAAATAAGTAAATAAAATCTTTAAAAAAAAATAAATAACTTTAGCTCCAGGTTCTTCTGGGTACAGTGAGGTATTCTTTTTTCTGGATCAGTCTCTCAGGGATCATCAATTTAATTAATCTTTTCAAAGAATCAAACTTCATCTTTGCTGATTTTCTTTTTCTTTTTTTTTTTTTTCTGCTTCATCCATTTATGATTTTGGCTTTATTACTTTGTTCCTTCTACTTGTTTTGGGCTTAATATGATTTTCCTTTTCTGGTTCTTCAAGGTGAAAGCCTAGATCATTGATTTTAAATCTTATTCTTCTTTTCTAATATATTTAAAGCCAATCATTTAAAAACAATTATTTTATACTTTCATCTTCATGTACTAACTTAAAGGAATCCCACAAATATATTGTGCTATCATTATCGTTCACTCAAAGTATTTTCTGATTTCCCTGTGGATTATTTAGAAGTGCTTAATTCCCAGATCTTTCCAGTTATCTTTCCTTTAGTGATGTCTAAATTAACTCCACTGTGGTCAGAGTATACTCTGAGTGGTTTCAATCTTTCTTAATGTAGGAGTACCTGCTTTGTAGCCCAGCAGATGGTCTACCTTGAGAAATATTCCATCATATCTTTAAAGGAATATATATTTTGCAGTTTTGGGGGCAAAGGTCCACAGATGTCAAGTTTATTTGGTTGATAGACTTCCTCCAATCTTCTGTATTCTTCTCGATATTCATTGTGTATTCTTATTCTAATAATTATTGAGACAAGAATATTAAAATCTCAAACTATAGTAGTGGGGTTTTCTATTGTCTCTTTTAGTTTTATCAAGTTTCGTGTCTCTTTTTTTAAATTTTATTTTATTATGTTATGTTAGTCACCATACATCATTAGTTTTTGATGTAGTGATCCATGATTCATTGTTTTTGAATAACACCCTGTGCTCCATGTACTCTGTGCCCTCCTTAATACCCATCACCAGACTAACCCAACCCTCCACCCCCCCCCAAAACCCTGTTTGTTTCTCAGAGTCCATAGTCTCTCATGGTTCATCTCTCCCTCCGATTCCACCCCCCTTCATTTTTCTCTTCCTTCTCCTAATGTCCTCCATGCTATTCCTTATGTTCCATAAGTAAGTGAAACCATATGATAATTGACTTTCTCTGCTTGACTTATTTCACTTAGCATAATCTCCTC
>NW_028004740.1:0-200 GCF_054177405.1 Leptonychotes weddellii | reverse complement strand
GGGCGCCTGGGTGGCTCAGTTGGTTAAGCGACTGCCTTCGGCTCAGGTCATGATCCTGGAGTCCCGGGATCGAGTCCCGCATCGGGCTCCCTGCTCGGCAGGGAGTCTGCTTCTCCCTCTGACCCTCCCCCCTCTCATGTGCTCTCTCTCATTCTCTCTCTCTCAAATAAATAAATAAAATCTTAAAAAAAAAAAAAAAG
>NW_028004739.1:0-200 GCF_054177405.1 Leptonychotes weddellii | reverse complement strand
TTTTTTTTTTTTTTTTAAAGATTTTATTTATTTATTCATGAGAGACAGAGAGAGAGAGGCAGAGGGAGAAGCAGGCTCCCAAGGAGCAGGGAGCCCGATGCGGGACTCGATCCCAGGACCCTGGGATCATGACCTGAGCCGAAGGCAGACGCTTAACCATCTGAGCCACCCAGGCGCCCAACTCCAAAATCTTCTTTCCC
>NW_028004738.1:0-200 GCF_054177405.1 Leptonychotes weddellii | reverse complement strand
TTTTTTTTTTTTAAGATTTTTTATTTATTTATTTGAGAGAGAGAGAATGAGAGAGAGCACATGAGAGGGGGGAGGGTCAGAGGGAGAAGCAGACTCCCTGCCGAGCAGGGAGCCCGATGCGGGACTCGATCCAGGGACTCCAGGATCATGACCTGAGCCGAAGGCAGTCGCTTAACCAACTGAGCCACCCAGGCGCCCTA
>NW_028004737.1:0-200 GCF_054177405.1 Leptonychotes weddellii | reverse complement strand
TTTTTTTTTTAAAGATTTTATTTATTTATTTGACAGAGAGAGAGATAGCGAGAGCAGGAACAGAAGCAGGGGGAGTGGGAGAGGGAGAAGCAGGCTTCCCGTGGAGCAGGGAGCCCGATGTGGGACTCGATCCCAGGACCCTGGGACCATGACCTGAGCCGAAGGCAGACGCTTAACGACTGAGCCACCCAGGCGCCCAA
>NW_028004736.1:0-200 GCF_054177405.1 Leptonychotes weddellii | reverse complement strand
TTTTTTTTTAAAGATTTTATTTATTTATTTGACAGAGAGAGACACAGCGAGAGAGGGAACACAAGCAGGGGGAGTGGGAGAGGGAGAAGCAGGCTCCCCGCAGAGCAGGGAGCCCGATGTGGGACTCGATCCCAGGACCCTGGGATCATGACCTGAGCCGAAGGCAGTCGCTCAACCGACTGAGCCACCCAGGCGCCCTT
>NW_028004735.1:0-200 GCF_054177405.1 Leptonychotes weddellii | reverse complement strand
TTTTTTTTTTTTTTAAAGATTTTATTTATTTATTTGAGACAGAGAGAATGAGATACAGAGAGCATGAGAGGGAGGAGGGTCAGAGGGAGAAGCAGACTCCCTGCCGAGCAGGGAGCCCGATGCGGGACTCGATCCCGGGACTCCAGGATCATGACCTGAGCCGAAGGCAGTCGCTTAACCAACTGAGCCACCCAGGCGCC
>NW_028004734.1:0-200 GCF_054177405.1 Leptonychotes weddellii | reverse complement strand
GCGCCTGGGTGGCTCAGTTGGTTAAGCGACTGCCTTCGGCTCAGGTCATGATCCTGGAGTCCCGGGATCGAGTCCCGCATCAGGCTCCCTGCTCGGCAGGGAGTCTGCTTCTCCCTCTGACCCTCCTCCCTCTCATGCTCTCTGTCTCTCATTCTCTCTGTCTCAAATAAATAAATAAAATCTTTAAAAAAAAAAAAATG
>NW_028004733.1:0-200 GCF_054177405.1 Leptonychotes weddellii | reverse complement strand
TATGTCTCCCTAGTGATTTTGGGTTTTCCCCATGCTGAATTGCAGAGTAAGATTGTGAGTATCTCCAGTGTATAAGAAAGCAACTTCTTGACTGAATCTTAGCTGAAAAGCAATTCCCCTTATTGATCGGGAATATGAAATTCATGATATTTTATGTTTTGTTATTTAAATTTCATGTGTGCAGCCATCCTGTACCTTGC
>NW_028004732.1:0-200 GCF_054177405.1 Leptonychotes weddellii | reverse complement strand
TTTTTTTTTTTTTTAAAGATTTTATTTATTTATTTGAGACAGAGAGAATGAGAGAGAGAGAACACATGAGAGGGGGGAGGGTCAGAGGGAGAAGCAGGCACCCTGCCGAGCAGGGAGCCCAATGCGGGACTCGATCCAGGGACTCCAGGATCATGACCTGAGCCGAAGGCAGTCGCTTAACCAACTGAGCCACCCAGGCG
>NW_028004731.1:0-200 GCF_054177405.1 Leptonychotes weddellii | reverse complement strand
TTTTTTTTTTTTTTTTTTTAAAGATTTTATTTATTTATTTGACAGAGAGAGACACAGCGAGAGAGGGAACACAAGCAGGGGGAGTGGGAGAGGGAGAAGCAGGCTCCCCGCAGAGCAGGGAGCCCGATGCGGGACTCGATCCCAGGACCCTGGGATCATGACCTGAGCTGAAGGCAGTCGCTTAACCAACTGAGCCACCC
>NW_028004730.1:0-985 GCF_054177405.1 Leptonychotes weddellii | reverse complement strand
TGTTATGCACAAACAATGAATCATGGAACACTTCATCTAAAATTAATGATGTAATGTATGGGGATTAACATAAGAATAAAAAAAAAAGTATAAAACTGTCTTGTTCTTATAATTTAGCATTGCTTTTCCTTTTTAAAAATGATTTATTTTTTAAAATAATCTAGTTTAATTCAATATTATGTATACCTTGTGCTATTCGATAAGCCCATTATTTTTCTAATATCAGGATTGAATTTTGCACTTTTCATATCAGAACAAGGAGCCTCACTGTTCACAACATAAAAATTGGCATGAGATTCAAATCTTTGCACAAACCATGATTGACTATAAACTTTGTACAATTCATGATGATCCATAAAATGCAAAATCACAAACTTTGCATTTTTTTCACTGCAGCATCAAAAAAGAATCTTGTTTTACTTGAACTGGCATTAGAGTAGGCATCTCACATTATATTAGATCCTATATTCACATTTGTATGAAAACAGCATGACACCAGTAGATTGTGATAAATTATATATGCAAATGTAATACCTAAAGCAAACACTGAAATATCTATACAAAGAGATACACTCAAAAATATCATAGATAAATCTAAATAGAATTCTAAAACATGTTTAACCCATAGGAAGACAGGAAAAAGATAATAGAGAACCAAAAGCAAAGGGAATAAATAACAAACAAAAAACAAGATGACAGACTTAAGCCATAACATATCAATAATTAAATTAGATGTAAATTGTCTAAAAAGACCAATTAAAAGACAGAGATTGGCAGAGTGAATTAAAAAAAAAAAAACATGATCCAATGATGTGCTGTCTATAAGAAATTCATTTCAAAATAATGATATTATAAAGAATGGGGGGAAAATGCAAATCAAAAGAGATTTAAAAGACATGAAATTAATTTTTTATTTGAGTATAACTGACACACAATGTTATGTTACTTTCATGTGCACAGTGTATTGATTCAACTTCTCTATATG
>NW_028004729.1:0-200 GCF_054177405.1 Leptonychotes weddellii | reverse complement strand
TTTTTTTTTTTTTTAAGATTTTATTTATTTATTTGAGAGAGAGAGAATGAGAGACAGAGAGCATGAGAGGGAGGAGGGTCAGAGGGAGAAGCAGACTCCCCGCCGAGCAGGGAGCCCGATGCGGGACTCGATCCCGGGACTCCAGGATCATGACCTGAGCCGAAGGCAGTCGCTTAACCAACTGAGCCACCCAGGCGCCC
>NW_028004728.1:0-200 GCF_054177405.1 Leptonychotes weddellii | reverse complement strand
TAGCCTGGTGGTGGGTATTAAAGAGGGCACGTTCTGCATGGAGCACTGGGTGTTATATGCAAACGATGAATCATGGAACACTACATCAAAAACTAATGATGTAATGTACATTGATTAACATAACATAATTTAAAAAAGTGCGCTTGTGATGAGTACTGGGTGATATATATTGTACACATGAAGCTAATACTCTGCTGTTA
>NW_028004727.1:0-200 GCF_054177405.1 Leptonychotes weddellii | reverse complement strand
TTTTTTTTTTTAATTTTTTTTAAAGATCTTTTTTATTTATTTGACAGAGAGAGATAGAGCGAGAGAGGGAACACAAGCAGCGGGAGTGGGAGAGGGAGAAGCAGGCTTCCCGCGGAGCAGGGAGCCCGATGCGGGGCTCGATCCCAGGACCCTGGGATCATGACCTGAGCCGAAGGCAGCCGCTTAACGACTGAGCCACC
>NW_028004726.1:0-200 GCF_054177405.1 Leptonychotes weddellii | reverse complement strand
GTGGCTCAGTTGGTTAAGCGACTGCCTTCGGCTCAGGTCATGATCCTGGAGTCCCGGGATCGAGTCCCGCATCGGGCTCCCTGCTCGGCAGGGAGCCTGCTTCTCCCTCTGACCCTTCCCCCTGTCATGTGCTCTCTGTCTCTCTCATTCTCTCTGTCTCAAATAAATAAATAAAATCTTTAAAAAAAAAAAAAAAAAAG
>NW_028004725.1:0-200 GCF_054177405.1 Leptonychotes weddellii | reverse complement strand
GTACTCTTCACACAGAATTAGATAGGAATTAAATTCGTGTTGGAAATTAGAAACAAATGAAGTATCAAGAGAAAGAAAGAAAGAAAAAAATATATTTTCTTTTTTTTTTAAAGATTTTTATTTATTTATTTGACAGAGAGAGACACAGCGAGAGAGAGGGAACACAAACGGGGAGTGGGAGAGGGAGAAACAAGCTTCCC
>NW_028004724.1:0-200 GCF_054177405.1 Leptonychotes weddellii | reverse complement strand
ATACTCTTCACACAGAATTAGATAGGAATTAAATTCGTGTTGGAAATTAGAAACAAATGAAGTATCAAGAGAAAGAAAGAAAGAAAAAAATATATTTTCTTTTTTTTTTAAAGATTTTTATTTATTTATTTGACAGAGAGAGACACAGCGAGAGAGAGGGAACACAAACGGGGAGTGGGAGAGGGAGAAACAAGCTTCCT
>NW_028004723.1:0-200 GCF_054177405.1 Leptonychotes weddellii | reverse complement strand
GGTGGCTCAGTTGGTTAAGCGACTGCCTTCGGCTCAGGTCATGATCCCAGGGTCCTGGGATCGAGTCCCGCATCGGGCTCCCTGCTCTGCGGGGAGCCTGCTTCTCCCTCTCCCACTCCCCCTGCTTGTGTTCCCTCTCTCGCTGTGTCTCTCTCTGTCAAATAAATAAATAAAATCTTTAAAAAAAAAAAAAAAGAATC
>NW_028004722.1:0-200 GCF_054177405.1 Leptonychotes weddellii | reverse complement strand
TTTTTTTTTTTTAAGATTTTATTTATTTATTTGACAGAGAGAGACAGCGAGAGAGGGAACACAAGCAGGGGGAGTGGGAGAGGGAGAAGCAGGCTCCTGGCTGAGCAGGGAGCCCGATGCGGGACTCGATCCCAGGACCCTGGGATCATGACCTGAGCCGAAGGCAGACGCTTAACCGACTGAGCCACCCAGGCGCCCTC
>NW_028004721.1:0-200 GCF_054177405.1 Leptonychotes weddellii | reverse complement strand
TTTTTTTTTTTTTTTAAAGATTTTATTTATTTATTTGAGAGAGAGAGAATGAGAGACAGAGAGCATGAGAAGGAGGAAGGTCAGAGGGAGAAGCAGACTCCCTGCTGAGCAGGGAGCCCGATGTGGGACTCGATCCCGGGACTCCAGGATCATGACCTGAGCCGAAGGCAGTCGCTTAACCAACTGAGCCACCCAGGCGC
>NW_028004720.1:0-200 GCF_054177405.1 Leptonychotes weddellii | reverse complement strand
GGTTGCTGGAGTGGGGGGTGGGGTGGGAGGGATGGGGTGACTGGGTGATAGACACTGGGGAGGGTATGTGCTCTGGTAAGCGCTGTGAATTGTGCAAGACTGTTGAATCTCAGATCTGTACCTCTGAAACAAATAATGCAATATATGTTAAGAAAAAAAAAAAGAAGAAGAAGAAGGTAGCGGGAGGGGAAGAATGAAGC
>NW_028004719.1:0-985 GCF_054177405.1 Leptonychotes weddellii | reverse complement strand
TTTTTTTTTTTTTTGTAGTTTTTGTTAGATGGGGGCTGCAGGCTCTGTAGGAGGAGAGAACAGATCAACAGGTTTGACTCTGCTCAGCAGAGGGCTTGGAGGAGGGGAGGCAGTGGGAGCCATTGGGATCCAGCCTTCTTAGCAGCGGGTAATGGATGAATAAGCTCAGCAAAGTAGATCTGAGCAGAACTGGCAGGCATCCCACAGCATCTACTACAATATCCGTATAGGGACTTATTATTCTGATGCATTTCAATGTCACTCTACATCCTATTCTACCTCCCTGAACTCAGATTTTCTCCCAAGGCCCACCTACCACAAGAAACCAGGGCCCATCACAAAGCCTTCTATTGGTAGAGACACAAAGACAAGGCCAAAGCTTTGGTATTTCTTCTTCTTTCCTTCCTGATGGCTTTTTCTAAGCTGGTCAGGATGTCCCAACACCATTATCTGTAACCCCAGCAAGGCAATTATGGTTCTTTAGTACAAAACAGCCCCAGGGATCAGGAATTAGGGCAGGGTGTGTGTAAGGTTTCCTCTTTTCCAGTTATACAAGGAAGGAACATTGACTTTGAAGTTGCAATATCTGTGATTTATGGTTTTTTGAAAATTGATTCATATTGAATCATTTTTATATTATCAGAACTGTATACTTCCTCATTAAGTGGAAAAACAAACCAGAGACAAATCTGCTTTAGACTCTCAGATTCTCTTGCTGTAATTGAACCATGAAGCTTTTAAATTTAAGTGTAAAAAGAAATGGAATGGTACTGTTTTATTTATTTTTTTATTTTTTTTATTTTTATTTTTTTATTTGAGAGAGAGAGAATGAGAGACAGAGAGCATGAGAGGCAGGAGGGTCAGAGGGAGAAGCAGACTCCCTGCTGAGCAGGGAGCCCGATGCGGGACTCGATCCCGGGACTCCAGGATCATGACCTGAGCCGAAGGCAGTCGCTTAACCAACTGAGCCACCCAGGCGCCCCAA
>NW_028004718.1:0-200 GCF_054177405.1 Leptonychotes weddellii | reverse complement strand
TTTTTTTTTTAAAGATTTTATTTATTTATTTGACAGAGAGAGACACAGCGAGAGAGGGAACACAAGCAGGGGGAGTGGGAGAGGGAGAAGCAGGCTTCCCGCGGAGCAGGGAGCCCGATGCGGGGCTCGATCCCAGGACCCTGGGATCATGACCTGAGCCGAAGGCAGACGCTTAACGACTGAGCCACCCAGGCGCCCCA
>NW_028004717.1:0-200 GCF_054177405.1 Leptonychotes weddellii | reverse complement strand
TTTTTTTTAAAGATTTTATTTATTTATTTGACAGAGAGAGACACAGCGAGAGAGGGAACACAAGCAGGGGGAGTGGGAGAGGGAGAAGCAGGCTCCCCGCAGAGCAGGGAGCCCGATGTGGGACTCGATCCCAGGACCCTGGGATCATGACCTGAGCCGAAGGCAGTCGCTCAACCGACTGAGCCACCCAGGCGCCCTCT
>NW_028004716.1:0-200 GCF_054177405.1 Leptonychotes weddellii | reverse complement strand
TTTTTTTTTTTTTTTTTTTTAAGATTTTATTTATTTGCGAGAGAGAGAATGAGAGACAGAGAGCATGAGAGGGAGGAGGGTCAGAGGGAGAAGCAGACTCCCTGCTGAGCAGGGAGCCTGATGTGGGACTCGATCCCGGGACTCCAGGATCATGACCTGAGCCGAAGGCAGTCGCTTAACCAACTGAGCCACCCAGGCGC
>NW_028004715.1:0-200 GCF_054177405.1 Leptonychotes weddellii | reverse complement strand
TTTTTTTTTTTTAAAGATTTTATTTATTTATTTGAGAGAGAGAGAATGAGAGAGAGCACATGAGAGGGGGGAGGGTCAGAGGGAGAAGCAGACTCCCTGCCGAGCAGGGAGCCCGATGCGGGACTCGATCCCGGGACTCCAGGATCATGACCTGAGCCGAAGGCAGTCGCTTAACCAACTGAGCCACCCAGGCGCCCCAC
>NW_028004714.1:0-200 GCF_054177405.1 Leptonychotes weddellii | reverse complement strand
TTTTTTTTTTTTTTAAAGATTTTATTTATTTATTTGACAGAGAGAGACACAGCGAGAGAGGGAACACAAGCAGGGGGAGTGGGAGAGGGAGAAGCAGGCTCCCTGCAGAGCAGGGAGCCCGATGCGGGACTCGATCCCAGGACCCTGGGATCATGACCTGAGCTGAAGGCAGTCGCTTAACCAACTGAGCCACCCAGGCG
>NW_028004713.1:0-200 GCF_054177405.1 Leptonychotes weddellii | reverse complement strand
TTTTTTTTTTTTTTTTTTTTAAGATTTTATTTATTTGCGAGAGAGAGAATGAGAGACAGAGAGCATGAGAGGGAGGAGGGTCAGAGGGAGAAGCAGACTCCCTGCCGAGCAGGGAGCCCGATGTGGGACTCGATCCCGGGACTCCAGGATCATGACCTGAGCCGAAGGCAGTCGCTTAACCAACTGAGCCACCCAGGCGC
>NW_028004712.1:0-200 GCF_054177405.1 Leptonychotes weddellii | reverse complement strand
CTTTTTTTTTTTTTAAAGATTTTATTTATTTATTTGACAGAGAGAGACACAGCGAGAGAGGGAACACAAGCAGGGGGAGTGGGAGAGGGAGAAGCAGGCTCCCCGCAGAGCAGGGAGCCCGATGCGGGACTCGATCCCAGGACCCTGGGATCATGACCTGAGCTGAAGGCAGTCGCTTAACCAACTGAGCCACCCAGGCG
>NW_028004711.1:0-200 GCF_054177405.1 Leptonychotes weddellii | reverse complement strand
TTTTTTTTTTTTTTAAAGATTTTATTTATTTATTTGACAGAGAGAGACACAGCGAGAGAGGGAACACAAGCAGGGGGAGTGGGAGAGGGAGAAGCAGGCTCCCCGCAGAGCAGGGAGCCCGATGCGGGACTCGATCCCAGGACCCTGGGATCATGACCTGAGCTGAAGGCAGTCGCTTAACCAACTGAGCCACCCAGGCA
>NW_028004710.1:0-200 GCF_054177405.1 Leptonychotes weddellii | reverse complement strand
TTTTTTTTTAAAGATTTTATTTATTTATTTGAGACAGAGAGAATGAGAGAGAGAGAGCACATGAGAGGGGGGAGGGTCAGAGGCAGAAGCAGGCTCCCTGCCGAGCAGGGAGCCCGATGCGGGACTCGATCCAGGGACTCCAGGATCATGACCTGAGCCAAAGGCAGTCGCTTAACCAACTGAGCCACCCAGGCGCCCTC
>NW_028004709.1:0-200 GCF_054177405.1 Leptonychotes weddellii | reverse complement strand
TTTCCTGCAATTAAGAATTCCTCATATCAATGAGATCATATGATACATGTCTTTCTCTGTTTGACTTATTTCACTCAACATAATACCCTCCAGTTCCATCCACGTCGTTGCAAATGGCAAGATCTCATTCCTTTTGATGGCTGCATAATATTCCATTGTATATATATACCACATCTTCTTTATCCAGTCATCTGTCGATG
>NW_028004708.1:0-985 GCF_054177405.1 Leptonychotes weddellii | reverse complement strand
AGAGATATATATAGAGAGATATATATAGAGAGATATATGTAGAGAGAGATAGATATATATAGAGAGAGATAGAGATATATATATATAGAGAGATATATATAGAGAGATATATAGAGAGAGAGATATATAGAGAGAGAGAGATATAGAGAGAGAGAGATATAGAGAGAGAGATATATAGAGAGAGAGATATATATAGAGAGAGATATATATAGAGAGATATATATAGAGATAGATATATAGAGATAGAGAGATATATAGAGACAGAGAGATATATAGAGAGATATATATAGAGAGAGATGGAGAGATAGAGACAGAGATGGAGAGATAGAGACAGAGAGAGATGGAGAGAGATGGAGAGAGATACAGAGATAGAGATGGAGAGAGATATATAGAGAGAGACAGAGAGAGAGACAGAGAGAGAGGTAGAGACAGAGACAGGTAGAGACAGAGACAGGTAGAGACAGAGACAGGTAGAGACAGAGACAGGTAGAGAGGTAGAGAGGTAGAGAGGTAGAGAGGTAGAGAGGTAGAGAGGTAGAGAGGTAGAGATAGAGAGAGAGATGGAGAGAGATGGAGAGAGAGAGACGGAGAGAGAGATACAGAGAGAGAGACAGAGACAGAGAGAGACAGAGAGAGAGAGACAGAGACAGAGAGAGACAGAGAGAGAGACAGAGAGAGATAGAGACAGAGACAGAGAGACAGAGAGACAGAGAGACAGAGAGACAGAGAGAGAGACAGTGTGATGGAGACAGAGACAGAGACAGACAGCATGATGGAGACAGAGACAGACACACACAGAAGGGTGGATACAGAGACAGACAGAGACACACACAGAAGGATGGAGACAGACATAGAAAGACACATGGAGAGACAGAGACAGGGAGACAGAGACACACAGAGAGACACAAAGAGAGAGAGACACAGAGAGAGACACAGAGAGAGAGACACACACACACACACAGTCACACAGAGAGAGTCACACAGA
>NW_028004707.1:0-200 GCF_054177405.1 Leptonychotes weddellii | reverse complement strand
CTATTCCATAGTCAGTGCTTAGGAAACAATGAGAAAAAAAAGAAAACTCCCTTTGGAAGTTGTATCTCAGGACAGATGCACATTCCACATTTAAATGATAAATGTAAACAAAAGTTCTCATAAGTGTTATGGAAGAGGGTTCATGATGCCATGAACATATACAATAGTGAGATTGGACTCAGGGCTGGGTTGTGGATTTG
>NW_028004706.1:0-200 GCF_054177405.1 Leptonychotes weddellii | reverse complement strand
ATGGACTCTGAAAAACAAACTGAGGGTTCTAGAGGGGAGGGGGGTGGGAGGATGGGTTGGCCTGGTGGTGGGTATTGAGGAGGGCACGTTCTGCATGGAGCACTGGGTGTTGTGCACGAACAATGAATCATGGAACACTTCATCTAGAACTAATGATGTAATGTATGGGGATTAACATAAGAATAAAAAAAAAAAAAAGT
>NW_028004705.1:0-200 GCF_054177405.1 Leptonychotes weddellii | reverse complement strand
CCTTCGCAATACTTGAGTTCAATTTAGTGCTAATTGTCTCAATCGGGCATTTCTCCTTAGGGAGCTCATGAGTCTTCCAAATGGGATCAAGGTTCTTTAGGAGAGAATTGTGTTTCCTCTTTTTATTCCATGCACCCCTTAGCCAGAGACAGGCAGCCTGGAGATAACAGAACCAGAAATGGAGAGGAAGCTCTCCTGAT
>NW_028004704.1:0-200 GCF_054177405.1 Leptonychotes weddellii | reverse complement strand
TTTAAAGATTTTATTTATTTATTTGAGAGAGAGAGACTGAGAGAGAGAGCACATGAGAGGGGGGAGGGTTGGGAGGGTCAGAGGGAGAAGCAGACTCCCTGCCGAGCAGGGAGCCCGATGCGGGACTCGATCCAGGGACTCCAGGATCATGACCTGAGCCGAAGGCAGTCGCTTAACCAACTGAGCCACCCAGGCGCCCA
>NW_028004703.1:0-200 GCF_054177405.1 Leptonychotes weddellii | reverse complement strand
TTTTTTTTTTAAAGATTTTATTTATTTATTTGACAGAGAGAGACACAGCGAGAGAGGGAACACAAGCAGGGGGAGTGGGAGAGGGAGAAGCAGGCTCCCCGCTGAGCAGGGAGCCCGATGCGGGGCTCGATCCCAGGACCCTGGGATCATGACCTGAGCCGAAGGCAGACGCTTAACGACTGAGCCACCCAGGCGCCCCG
>NW_028004702.1:0-200 GCF_054177405.1 Leptonychotes weddellii | reverse complement strand
TTTTTTTTTTTTAAAGATTTTATTTATTTATTTGACAGAGAAAGACACAGCGAGAGAGGGAACACAAACGGGGAGTGGGAGAGGGAGAAGCAGACTCCCCGCCGAGCAGGGAGCCCGATGCGGGACTCGATCCAGGGACTCCAGGATCATGACCTGAGCCGAAGGCAGTCGCTTAACCAACTGAGCCACCCAGGCGCCCT
>NW_028004701.1:0-200 GCF_054177405.1 Leptonychotes weddellii | reverse complement strand
TTATTTTTTTAAAGATTTTATTTATTTATTTGACAGAGAGAGACACAGCGAGAGAGGGAACACAAGCAGGGGGAGTGGGAGAGGGAGAAGCAGGCTCCCCGCAGAGCAGGGAGCCCGATGCGGGACTCGATCCCAGGACCCTGGGATCATGACCTGAGCTGAAGGCAGTCGCTTAACCAACTGAGCCACCCAGGCACCCT
>NW_028004700.1:0-200 GCF_054177405.1 Leptonychotes weddellii | reverse complement strand
TGGAATACAGTGGCATGTTTAATGCAGTAACATCATTTCCTTTGGGTTGTAAACAACACCCAAGGCAACTGCCAAATGAGTCTGGGGCCATCCACCAAAGTTCCCAACCAATAAGGAATTGGCAAATTGAGTATATTTGGCCCACTCCCTGCAAATGAGTGCTTCTTTTTTACAATTTATTATTATTATTATTATTATTA
>NW_028004699.1:0-200 GCF_054177405.1 Leptonychotes weddellii | reverse complement strand
GGGCGCCTGGGTGGCTCAGTTGGTTAAGCGACTGCCTTCGGCTCAGGTCATGATCCTGGAGTCCCTGGATCGAGTCCCGCATCGGGCTCCCTGCTCGGCAGGGAGTCTGCTTCTCCCTCTGACCCTCCCCCTTCTCATGTGCTCTCTCTCATTCTCTCTCTCTCAAATAAATAAATAAAATCTTTAAAAAAAAAAAAAAG
>NW_028004698.1:0-200 GCF_054177405.1 Leptonychotes weddellii | reverse complement strand
ATGGACTCTGAAAAACAAACTGAGGGTTCTAGAGGGGAGGGGGGTGGGAGGATGGGTTGGCCTGGTGGTGGGTATTGAGGAGGGCACGTTCTGCATGGAGCACTGGGTGTTGTGCACGAACAATGAATCATGGAACACTTCATCTAGAACTAATGATGTAATGTATGGGGATTAACATAAGAATAAAAAAAAAAAAAGAT
>NW_028004697.1:0-985 GCF_054177405.1 Leptonychotes weddellii | reverse complement strand
CGGAGTCACAGAAAGACCGGGGGTGCCTGAGTGCGGCCGAGCTCCCAGGTAGCGGAGCGGGGAAGCCGGCTGCAGAGACAGAGCCGAGGAGTCAGCTCTCAGCTCAGGGTTGCCATAAACTGTGATCTGGGGCACAGTCGGGCCACTGCTCCTCCAGCAGGGACCCAACAAGTGGCAGATCCGGGGAGACTCCCCTTCCCCCCCTGGGAGGAGCGGCGCATGAGCCACCTCAGGAATCTGCTGGGTTCGGAGACTCCACACGGGATTGTGTGCCAGAGATAGAAATGCTCCGTCACAGGCCGAGTGATCACAGGGTGCAGCCAGAGACTGGGGAGATGGGAGTGATTGACTGCTTTTTTCTGGGGGCTCACTGAGGAGTGGGGCCCCGAGTTCTCAGCTCCTCTGGGGCAGAGATCGGGAGGCCACCATTTTCACTCCCTGTCTCCAAAGCTGTACAGAAAGCTTGCAGGGAACAAAAGCTCCTGAGAGCAAACCAGAGCAGATTACTTAGCACTGCCCCCAGCAAGGGCAGGGTAATTACTCCTCGAGAAAAGACATTTGAGAACCTCGGCAACAGGACCCTTCGCCAAAAGATCAGCAAGAACAGCCAGCTGAGGGGCACCTGGGTGGCTCAGTCGTTAGGCGTCTGCCTTCAGCTCAGGTTATGATCCCAGGGTCCCGCATCAGGTTCCCTGCTCCTCCGGAAGCCTGCTTCTCCCTCTCCCACTCCACCTGCTTGTGTTCCCTCTCTCACTGTGTCTCTCTCTGTGAAATAAATAAAGAAAATCTTAAAAAAAAAAAAAATCAGCCAGCCATGACCAAGTTTACCAATCAATGAGAATGGCAGATCTCCAGCACTAGGGGAATACAGCACATGGATTTCATGGCTTTTTTCCCCATGAATCTTTGGTCTTTCAAAGTGAATATTTTAATTTTCTTTTTTTCTTTTGCTTTTTTTTTTAATTTTTCTTTTTCCCTTTTTCAA
>NW_028004696.1:0-200 GCF_054177405.1 Leptonychotes weddellii | reverse complement strand
TTTTTTTTTTTTTTACTCTTTATTTCGAGGTAACTGTAGGTTCTCATGCAATTGTGAAAAATAAAACAGATCTCATACATTTCATCCAGTTTATCCTAATGGTGACATCTTGCATAACTCTAGCACAATATCCTAACTGGGAAATGAATTTGACAGAGAGAGACACAGTGAGAGAGGAGCACAGGCAGGGGGAGTGGAGG
>NW_028004695.1:0-200 GCF_054177405.1 Leptonychotes weddellii | reverse complement strand
TTTTTTTTTTATTCTTATGTTAATCCCCATACATTACATCATTAGTTTTAGATGAAGTGTTCCATGATTCATTGTTTGTGCATAACACCCAGTGCTCCATGCAGAATGTGCCCTCCTCAATACCCACCACCAGGCTAACCCATCCTCCCACCCCCCTCCCCTCCAGAACCCTGTTTGTTTTTCAGAGTCCATCGTCTCTC
>NW_028004694.1:0-200 GCF_054177405.1 Leptonychotes weddellii | reverse complement strand
GGCTCAGGTCATGATCCCAGGGTCCTGGGATTGAGCCCCGCATCGGGCTCCCTGCTCGGCAGAAAGCCTGCTTCTCCCTCTCCCTCTCCCACTCCCCCTGCTTGTGTTCCCTCTCTTGCTGTGTCTCTCTCTGTCAAATAAAGTTTTTTAAAAAATAAAGATTATACTTGTAATTGCCTATGAATTCCAGCTCTGTTACT
>NW_028004693.1:0-200 GCF_054177405.1 Leptonychotes weddellii | reverse complement strand
TATTTTTTTTTTATTCTTATGTTAATCCCCATACATTACATCATTAGTTCTAGATGAAGTGTTCCACGATTCATTGTTTGTGCATAACACCCAGTGCTCCATGCAGAACGTGCCCTCCTCAATACCCACCACCAGGCCAACCCATCCTCCCACCCCCCTCCCCTCTAGAACCCTCAGTTTGTTTTTCAGAGTCCATCGTC
>NW_028004692.1:0-200 GCF_054177405.1 Leptonychotes weddellii | reverse complement strand
TTTTTTTTTTTTTTTTAAAGATTTTATTTATTTATTTGAGAGAGAGAGAATGAGAGACAGAGAGCATGAGAGGGAGGAGGGTCAGAGGGAGAAGCAGACTCCCCGCCGAGCAGGGAGCCCGATGCGGGACTCGATCCCGGGACTCCAGGATCATGACCTGAGCCGAAGGCAGTTGCTTAACCAACTGAGCCACCCAGGCG
>NW_028004691.1:0-200 GCF_054177405.1 Leptonychotes weddellii | reverse complement strand
TTTTTTTTTTTTTTTTAAGATTTTATTTATTTATTTGAGACAGAGAGAATGAGAGACAGAGAGCATGAGAGGGAGGAGGGTCAGAGGGAGAAGCAGACCCCCTGCCGAGCAGGGAGCCCGATGCGGGACTCGATCCCGGGACTCCAGGATCATGACCTGAGCCGAAGGCAGTCGCTTAACCAACTGAGCCACCCAGGCGC
>NW_028004690.1:0-200 GCF_054177405.1 Leptonychotes weddellii | reverse complement strand
TTTTTTTTTTTTAAAGATTTTATTTATTTATTTGACAGAGAAAGACACAGCGAGAGAGGGAACACAAACGGGGAGTGGGAGAGGGAGAAGCAGACTCCCCGCCAAGCAGGGAGCCCGATGCGGGACTCGATCCCGGGACTCCAGGATCATGACCTGAGCCGAAGGCAGTCGCTTAACCAACTGAGCCACCCAGGCGCCCA
>NW_028004689.1:0-200 GCF_054177405.1 Leptonychotes weddellii | reverse complement strand
TTTTCAGAGTCCATCGTCTCTCATGGTTCGTCCACCCCTCCGATTTCCCCCGCTTCATTCTTCCCCTCCCGCTACCTTCTTCTTCTTTTTTTTTTCTTAACATATATTGCATTATTTGTTTCAGAGGTACAGATCTGAGATTCAACAGTCTTGCACAATTCACAGCGCTTACCAGAGCACATACCCTCCCCAGTGTCTAT
>NW_028004688.1:0-200 GCF_054177405.1 Leptonychotes weddellii | reverse complement strand
TTTTTTTTTTAAAGATTTTATTTATTTATTTGCGAGAGAGAGAATGAGAGACAGAGAGCATGAGAGGGAGGAGGGTCAGAGGGAGAAGCAGACTCCCTGCTGAGCAGGGAGCCCGATGCGGGACTCGATCCCGGGACCCCAGGATCATGACCTGAGCCGAAGGCAGTCGCTTAACCAACTGAGCCACCCAGGCGCCCCTA
>NW_028004687.1:0-200 GCF_054177405.1 Leptonychotes weddellii | reverse complement strand
TTTTTTTTTTTTTTAAAGATTTTATTTATTTATTTGAGAGAGAGAGAATGAGAGACAGAGAGCACGAGAGGGAAGAGGGTCAGAGGGAGAAGCAGACCCCCGCTGAGCAGGGAGCCCGATGCGGGACTCGATCCCGGGACTCCAGGATCATGACCTGAGCCGAAGGCAGTCGCTTAACCAACTGAGCCACCCAGGCGCCC
>NW_028004686.1:0-985 GCF_054177405.1 Leptonychotes weddellii | reverse complement strand
AATGCTTTGGACACAGAAGTTGGAGCCTAAAATCAACTAGAATCAAAATGTTTGGTTTATTAATGTTTGACAAAGTAACTCAAACAGTTTGAAGCTATAGTAATCATAATTAATTTTATTAAAACTGAATTATAGGTGTAAACTAACTTCAGTTTAATTAATGTGCATACAGTGGTACTATTGAAATGAAGTATATTTTCTCTTCAATATATTAAATTCAAAACCCAAATGAAGGAGACCCATTGAAAACTTTAAAGAATTCTGAAAGATGGTGATTGAAGTAAAAATTCATTAAAGCAGTTTAACTGAGGCAATTTTAATGAGTGAAAAGCAATTGGATTAATTCAGTGAATGAGTATTTCAAACAATTGTTTTGGAATCTTACTTCATTGGCAAAATTTTACCCATAATATATTTGTTGCTGTTCCTTATGCTCTTGAAAGAGTCTAGTCAAAAGTTTCTGGAAGGCACCCAATTCCCTCGAGGAAAAATATATTTTTGTTTTAAATAATACTTAATTTCCTCTCTACTTTATGAACAAAACCAAGTGGGCCAAACATGCCAAATTTGACAAGGGGTTTCTTTCCCAGAACGGAAATTTAATTTCTTTGATGACTTTTATTTTTTGAGGTCATGGTTTTATTTTTTTATTTTTTTTATTTTTTTTGTACTTCAGACCTTTATTAAATACCGTATCGCTCAGATACAATAAATTTGTCTTTATAAAACTAAATAACTTTATTTTGTAGTAAAAATAGCCCAACTCAGTCCTTCGGCGGCACCTGAAACCCTGGGCGGAGGCTGGGCTCGCCGTCCCCTCTGATGGCCTTCGTTTGCGGGTACCCTGGCGGCCCACGAAACTGAGCCGCCTCAGCTCCCAAACCCCTGGGCTTCAGTGCGGCCTCGGGCAAGTCAAGCCGGCCGGGTCCATCACCCTTGCTTCAAACAGCCGGGCTAAGGGGGCTTAGAGCTACAAATACGAGGG
>NW_028004685.1:0-200 GCF_054177405.1 Leptonychotes weddellii | reverse complement strand
TTTTTTTTTTTTTAAAGATTTTATTTATTTATTTGAGACAGAGAGAATGAGAGACAGAGAGCATGAGAGGGAGGAGGGTCAGAGGGAGAAGCAGACTCCCCGCCGAGCAGGGAGCCCGATGCGGGACTCGATCCAGGGACTCCAGGATCATGACCTGAGCCGAAGGCAGTCGCTTAACCAACTGAGCCACCCAGGCGCCC
>NW_028004684.1:0-200 GCF_054177405.1 Leptonychotes weddellii | reverse complement strand
CGCACATTCTGCATGGAGCACTGGGTGTTATGCACAAACAATGAATCATGGAACACTTCATCTAAAACTAATGATGTAATGTATGGGGATTAACATAAGAATAAAAAAAAAATTAATTATGTGTAGTAGAACAAAGGCAGGTAGATTATATATGTCCTTGTATAGTTACCTAGAGATGGCAGCTAGGCACCAAAATTTAT
>NW_028004683.1:0-200 GCF_054177405.1 Leptonychotes weddellii | reverse complement strand
TTTTTTTTTAAAGATTTTTATTTTTATTTATTTGAGACAGAGAGAATGAGAGACAGAGAGCATGAGAGGGAGGAGGGTCAGAGGGAGAAGCAGACTCCCTGCCGAGCAGGGAGCCCGATGCGGGACTCGATCCCGGGACTCCAGGATCATGACCTGAGCCGAAGGCAGTCGCTTAACCAACTGAGCCACCCAGGCGCCCG
>NW_028004682.1:0-200 GCF_054177405.1 Leptonychotes weddellii | reverse complement strand
GAGAGACGATGGACTCTGAAAAACTAACAGGGTTCTAGAGGGAAGGGGGGTGGGAGGATGGGTTAGCCTGGTGGTGGGTATTGAGGAGGGCACATTCTGCATGGAGCACTGGGTGTTATGCACAAACAATGAATCATGGAACACTTTATCTAAAACTAATGATGTAATGTATGGGGATTAACATAAGAATAAAAAAAAAT
>NW_028004681.1:0-200 GCF_054177405.1 Leptonychotes weddellii | reverse complement strand
TTTTTTTTTTTTTAAAGATTTTATTTATTTATTTGAGACAGAGAGAATGAGATACAGAGAGCATGAGAGGGAGGAGGGTCAGAGGGAGAAGCAGACTCCCTGCCGAGCAGGGAGCCCGATGCGGGACTCGATCCCGGGACTCCAGGACCATGACCTGAGCCGAAGGCAGTCGCTTAACCAACTGAGCCACCCAGGCGCCC
>NW_028004680.1:0-200 GCF_054177405.1 Leptonychotes weddellii | reverse complement strand
GGGCGCCTGGGTGGCTCAGTTGGTTAAGCAACTGCCTTCGGCTCAGGTCATGATCCTGGAGTCCCGGGATCGAGTCCCGCATCGGGCTCCCTGTTCGGCGGGGAGTCTGCTTCTCCCTCTGATCCTCCTCCTCTCATGCTCTCTGTCTCCCATTCTCTCTCTCAGATAAATAAATAAAAAAATCTTTAAAAAAAAAAAAT
>NW_028004679.1:0-200 GCF_054177405.1 Leptonychotes weddellii | reverse complement strand
CGAACCATGAGAGACGATGGACTCTGAAAAACAAACTGAGGGTTCTAGAGGGGAGGGGGGTGGGAGGATGGGTTAGCCTGGTGATGGGTATTAAAGAGGGCACGTTCTGCATGGAGCACTGGGTGTTATGCACAAACAATGAATCATGGAACACTACATCAAAAACTAATGATGTAATGTATGGTGATTAACATAACAAT
>NW_028004678.1:0-200 GCF_054177405.1 Leptonychotes weddellii | reverse complement strand
TTTTTTTTTTTTTTAAAGATTTTATTTATTTATTTGACAGAGAAAGACACAATGAGAGAGGGAACACAAACGGGGAGTGGGAGAGGGAGAAGCAGACTCCCTGCCGAGCAGGGAGCCCGATGCGGGACTCGATCCCGGGACTCCAGGATCATGACCTGAGCCGAAGGCAGTCGCTTAACCAACTGAGCCACCCAGGCGCC
>NW_028004677.1:0-200 GCF_054177405.1 Leptonychotes weddellii | reverse complement strand
TTTTTTTTTTAAAGATTTTATTTATTTATTTGAGACAGAGAGAATGAGAGAGAGAGAGCACATGAGAGGGGGGAGGGTCAGAGGGAGAAGCAGGCTCCCTGCCGAGCAGGGAGCCCGATGCGGGACTCGATCCAGGGACTCCAGGATCATGACCTGAGCCGAAGGCAGTCGCTTAACCAACTGAGCCACCCAGGCGCCCG
>NW_028004676.1:0-200 GCF_054177405.1 Leptonychotes weddellii | reverse complement strand
CGCCTGGGTGGCTCAGTTGGTTAAGCGACTGCCTTCAGCTCAGGTCATGATCCCAGGGTCCTGGGATCGAGTCCCGCATCGGGCTCCCTGCTCTGCGGGGAGCCTGCTTCTCCCTCTCCCACTCCCCCTGCTTGTGTTCCCTCTCTCGCTGTGTCTCTCTCTGTCAAATAAATAAATAAAATCTTTAAAAAAATAAAAAT
>NW_028004675.1:0-985 GCF_054177405.1 Leptonychotes weddellii | reverse complement strand
AAAGAAATTGGTCCAGAATACCTGAAGAGTCTTGATAAGTGCAAATGAGGTCTCAGTCTCCTGCCATGTAAAATGGTATAAAATGAATGTGGAACTGTTTTTAACATTCTTTAATGCTAGACACATGGTAACTATCATTGCTTGGCACAGATAGTCAAAATTGATTAAAAGTGGGCTAATATGGAACCAGAAAAGACCCCGAATAACAAAGCTGGTGGCATCACGATTCTGGACTTCCAGCTCTATTACAAAGCTGTCATCATCAAGACAGTATGGTACTGGCACATAAACAGACACATAGATCAATGGAACAGAATAGAGAGCCCAGAAATGGACCCTCAACTCTATGGTCAACTTATCTTTGACAAAGAAGGAAAGAATATCCAATAGAAAAAAGACAGTCTCTTCAACAAATGGTGTTGGGAAAATTGGACAGCCACATGCAGAACAATGAAACTGGACCATTTCCTTACACCGCACACAAAAATAGACTCAAAATGAATGAAAGACCTAAATGTGAGACAGGAATCCATCAAAATCCTAGAGAAGAACACAGGCAGCAACCTCTTCGACCTCAGCTGCAACAACTTCTTCCTAGAAACATTGCCAAAGCCAGGGGAAGCAAGGGTAAAAATGAACTATTGGGACTTCATCAAGATAAAGAGCTTTTGCACGGCAAAGGAAACAGTCAACAAAACCAAAACACAACCGACAGAATGGGAGAAGATATTTTCAAATCAAAACCTCAATGAGATACCACCTCACACCAGTCAGAATGGCTAAAATTAACAAGTCAGGAAACGACAGATGTTGGTGGGGATGCGGAGAAAGGGGAACCCTCCTACACTGTTGGTGGGAATGCAAGCTGGTGCAGCCACTCTGGAAAACAGTATGGAGGTTCCTCAAAAAGTTGAAAATAGAGCTACCTTAAAACCCAGCCATTGCACAACTGGGTATTTACCCCAAAGATACAAATGTAGTGATC
>NW_028004674.1:0-200 GCF_054177405.1 Leptonychotes weddellii | reverse complement strand
ATCAGTGAGATCATATGATACATGTCTTTCTCTGTTTGACTTATTTCACTCAACATAATACCCTCCAGTTCCATCCACGTCGTTGCAAATGGCAAGATCTCATTCCTTTTGATGGCTGCATAATATTCCATTGTATATATATACCACATCTTCTTTATCCAGTCATCTGTCGATGGACATCTTGGCTCTTTCCACAGTTT
>NW_028004673.1:0-200 GCF_054177405.1 Leptonychotes weddellii | reverse complement strand
TTTTTTTTTTTTTTAAAGATTTTATTTATTTATTTGAGACAGAGAGAATGAGAGAGAGAGAGCATGAGAGGGAGGAGGGTCAGAGGGAGAAGCAGACTCCCTGCCGAGCAGGGAGCCCGATGCGGGACTCGATCCCGGGACTCCAGGATCATGACCTGAGCCGAAGGCAGTCGCTTAACCGACTGAGCCACCCAGGCGCC
>NW_028004672.1:0-200 GCF_054177405.1 Leptonychotes weddellii | reverse complement strand
TTTTTTTTTTTTTTAAAGATTTTATTTATTTATTTGTGAGAGAGAGAATGAGAGACAGAGAGCACGAGAGGGAGGAGGGTCAGAGGGAGAAGCAGACTCCCCGCTGAGCAGGGAGCCCGATGCGGGACTCGATCCCGGGACTCCAGGATCATGACCTGAGCCGAAGGCAGTCGCTTAACCGACTGAGCCACCCAGGCGCC
>NW_028004671.1:0-200 GCF_054177405.1 Leptonychotes weddellii | reverse complement strand
TTTTTTTTTTATTCTTATGTTAATCCCCATACATTACATCATTAGTTTTAGATGTAGTGTTCCATGATTCATTGTTTGTGCATAACACCCAGTGCTCCATGCAGAATGTGCCCTCCTCAATACCCACCACCAGGCTAACCCATCCTCCCACCCCCCTCCCCTCTAGAACCCTCAGTTTGTTTTTCAGAGTCCATCGTCTC
>NW_028004670.1:0-200 GCF_054177405.1 Leptonychotes weddellii | reverse complement strand
TTTTTTTTTTAAAGATTTTATTTATTTATTTGAGACAGAGAGAATGAGAGAGAGAGAGCACATGAGAGGGGGGAGGGTCAGAGGCAGAAGCAGGCTCCCCGCCGAGCAGGGAGCCCGATGCGGGACTCGATCCCGGGACTCCAGGATCATGACCTGAGCCGAAGGCAGTCGCTTAACCAACTGAGCCACCCAGGCGCCCT
>NW_028004669.1:0-200 GCF_054177405.1 Leptonychotes weddellii | reverse complement strand
TTTTTTTTTTTTTTTTAAGATTTTATTTATTTGCGAGAGAGAGAATGAGAGACAGAGAGCATGAGAGGGAGGAGGGTCAGAGGGAGAAGCAGACTCCCTGCCGAGCAGGGAGCCCGATGCGGGACTCGATCCCGGGACTCCAGGATCATGACCTGAGCCGAAGGCAGTCGCTTAACCAACTGAGCCACCCAGGCGCCCTG
>NW_028004668.1:0-200 GCF_054177405.1 Leptonychotes weddellii | reverse complement strand
TTTTTTTTTTTTTTTAAAGATTTTATTTATTTATATGACAGAGAGAGACAGCGAGAACAGGAACACAAGCAGGGGGAGTGGGAGAGGGAGAAGCAGGCTTCCCGCTGAGCAGGGAGCCCGATGTGGGACTCGATCCCAGGACCCTGGGATCATGACCTGAGCCGAAGGCAGACGCTTAACGACTGAGCCACCCAGGCGCC
>NW_028004667.1:0-200 GCF_054177405.1 Leptonychotes weddellii | reverse complement strand
TTTTTTTTTTTTTAAAGATTTTTATTTATTTATTTGACAGAGAGAGAGATAGCGAGAGCAGGAACACAAGCAGGGGGAGTGGGAGAGGGAGAAGCAGGCTTCCTGCCGAGCAGGGAGCCCGATGTGGGGCTCGATCCCAGGACCCTGGGATCATGACCTGAGCCGAAGGCAGACGCTTAACGACTGAGCCACCCAGGCGC
>NW_028004666.1:0-200 GCF_054177405.1 Leptonychotes weddellii | reverse complement strand
TTTTTTTTTTTTTAAAGATTTTATTTATTTATTTGAGAGAGAGAGAATGAGAGAGAACACATGAGAGGGGATAGGGTCAGAGGGCAAAGCAGACTCCCTGCCGAGCAGGGAGCCCGATGCGGGACTCGATCCAGGGACTCCAGGATCATGACCTGAGCCGAAGGCAGTCGCTTAACCAACTGAGCCACCCAGGCGCCCTG
>NW_028004665.1:0-200 GCF_054177405.1 Leptonychotes weddellii | reverse complement strand
CAAAGGTCAAGGAGAGGTGCCTCAGCCTGGTGATTCAATAGATAAAATAAAAGTGGTTAATGCCATAGCTACTGATAATGAGTCATTTGAAGCGCTTGTTGTGGCTCGCCCTGAACAGTTGGAAGACTCTGACTTACAAATTCTTGATTTGCCAACTGATCTTCAAGGCAGTGTGGCACGGGAAAGTTAATATTTTTAGT
>NW_028004664.1:0-985 GCF_054177405.1 Leptonychotes weddellii | reverse complement strand
TAGTGGGCTTCTCTCTTGTGACCCAGAGGGCCTTGCAGCTAAATGCTGCCGGAAGAAGAGTGTAAATGGAAAAGAGCTTCCTAGGAGAGAAGGTATAATAGCTGACAGGATGAAGGCCTCTCTAAGACAGGACAGGCTCCCTTTCCTGTCCCTCTGTGCCTTTAGGACACAGCACATACAACACAGACTGCCCCCCACCACGCTCCCCCCACCCGCGCCCCCTGGCCCCCCCAGCTGAAAGGGCAGCAATTGGAAAGGTAGCAAACCAGGAAAGCCTATGTAAGATTTCTGTGAAAGCTCATATTGTCTTCCGCTTTTTTCAGTATTACAGATCTATATGCTAAAAAGAAAGAGCAAAGCTCTGAGCAGAACAAAGTTTTCAGAGCCTGCTCTTTGTGCACCCGGTAAGAGGTCCTTACCAAGTCCTTGAACGTCACGATGAATTTGGAGCCCCGCACACGGAAACGAGAGCTCTACCCTTGAAATGGCATTTTCATTTGAAACTGATGTTTAGTTTTGTGAAACTAAAGGATTAATGGTTCTATAGAACCTTTTTTGTTCATCATGAGCGCTCAATTTATAGTGGGTATTGTAATTGACCGGGAAACGTGCACATACTTGCTACGAAGCCCTAACTGGAAATTAAAGTCCTAGCTAATTTAAATTTAGGAGACATCCGAGAATAACTCTCAGAATGAGAGGATTACAGCTCATTTACCGAAAGCATGCGTGGCTCTGAAAAGAGCCTTTGGGGTTGGGATCACAAGAGGCTTACTTGTCAACTTTACTTGGAGCTGGTGTACTTGGTGACGGCCTTGGTGCCCTCGGACACGGCGTGCTTGGCCAGCTCCCCGGGCAGCAGCAGGCGCACGGCCGTCTGGATCTCCCGCGACGTGATGGTCGAGCGCTTGTTGTAATGCGCCAGGCGGGACGCCTCGCCCGCGATGCGCTCGAAGATGTCGTTGACGAACGAGTTCATGATGCC
>NW_028004663.1:0-200 GCF_054177405.1 Leptonychotes weddellii | reverse complement strand
TAAAGGTCAAGGAGAGGTGCCTCAGCCTGGTGATTCAATAGATAAAATAAAAGTGGTTAATGCCATAGCTACTGATAATGAGTCATTTGAAGCGCTTGTTGTGGCTCGCCCTGAACAGTTGGAAGACTCTGACTTACAAATTCTTGATTTGCCAACTGATCTTCAAGGCAGTGTGGCACGGGAAAGTTAATATTTTTAGC
>NW_028004662.1:0-200 GCF_054177405.1 Leptonychotes weddellii | reverse complement strand
TTTTTTTTTTTTAAAGATTTTATTTATTTATTTGACAGAGAGAGACACAGCGAGAGAGGGAACACAAGCAGGGGGAGTGGGAGAGGGAGAAGCAGGCTCCCCGCAGAGCAGGGAGCCCGATGCGGGACTCGATCCCAGGACCCTGGGATCATGACCTGAGCTGAAGGCAGTCACTTAACCAACTGAGCCACCCAGGCGCC
>NW_028004661.1:0-200 GCF_054177405.1 Leptonychotes weddellii | reverse complement strand
TTTCTTTCTTTCTTTCTTTCTTTCTTTCTTCTTTCTTTTTCTTTCTTTCTCCTTCTTTCTTTCTTCTTTCTTTCCCCTTCCTTCCTTCCTTCTTTCTTTCTTTCTTTCTCCTTCCTTCCTTCCTTCCTTCTTTCTTTCTTTCTTTCTTTCTTTCTTTCTTTCTTTCTTTCTCTTTCTTTCTTTCTTTCTTTCTTTCTTTC
>NW_028004660.1:0-200 GCF_054177405.1 Leptonychotes weddellii | reverse complement strand
CTTTCTTTCTTTTTTTTTTTTTAAAGATTTTATTTATTTATTTGAGACAGAGAGAATGAGAGACAGAGAGCATGAGAGGGAGGAGGGTCAGAGGGAGAAGCAGACTCCCTGCCGAGCAGGGAGCCCGATGCGGGACTCGATCCCGGGACTCCAGGATCATGACCTGAGCCGAAGGCAGTCGCTTAACCAACTGAGCCACG
>NW_028004659.1:0-200 GCF_054177405.1 Leptonychotes weddellii | reverse complement strand
TGGGGGTGGGGGGTTCATCAGGCTGCTTTTGAAATAAGGAGCAGCTTGCTGTGCGGGAAACCGAGTCACACTCCTAAGCAGGGGAGGCCAGAAGGTTGAACCGACATCACTCATTTTATTTCCCGTTGCTCTGAGCGCTGGAAAATACCGCGTGATCGGGGGTATTGTATGTTCTTGTAATGGATTTTTAATTAGGCTGA
>NW_028004658.1:0-200 GCF_054177405.1 Leptonychotes weddellii | reverse complement strand
TTTTTTTTTTTTTAAAGATTTTATTTATTTATTTGAGACAGAGAGAATGAGAGACAGAGAGCATGAGAGGGAGGAGGGTCAGAGGGAGAAGCAGACTCCCTGCCGAGCAGGGAGCCCGATGCGGGACTCGATCCCGGGACTCCAGGATCATGACCTGAGCCGAAGGCAGTCGCTTAACCAACTGAGCCACCCAGGCACCC
>NW_028004657.1:0-200 GCF_054177405.1 Leptonychotes weddellii | reverse complement strand
CTTTTTTTTTTTTTTTAAAGATTTTATTTATTTATTTGAGAGAGAGAGAATGAGAGACAGAGAGCATGAGAGGGAGGAGGGTCAGAGGGAGAAGCAGACTCCCTGCCGAGCAGGGAGCCCGATGCGGAACTCGATCCCGGGACTCCAGGATCATGACCTGAGCCGAAGGCAGTCGCTTAACCAACTGAGCCACCCAGGCG
>NW_028004656.1:0-200 GCF_054177405.1 Leptonychotes weddellii | reverse complement strand
TTTTTTTTTTTTTAAAGATTTTATTTATTTATTTGAGACAGAGAGAATGAGAGACAGAGAGCATGAGAGGGAGGAGGGTCAGAGGGAGAAGCAGACTCCCCGCCGAGCAGGGAGCCCGATGCGGGACTCGATCCCGGGACTCCAGGATCATGACCTGAGCCGAAGGCAGTCGCTTAACCAACTGAGCCACCCAGGCGCCC
>NW_028004655.1:0-200 GCF_054177405.1 Leptonychotes weddellii | reverse complement strand
TTTTTTTTTTTTTTTAAAGATTTTATTTATTTGACAGAGAAAGACACAGCGAGAGAGGGAACACAAACGGGGAGTGGGAGAGGGAGAAGCAGACTCCCTGCCGAGCAGGGAGCCCGATGCGGGACTCGATCCAGGGACTCCAGGATCATGACCTGAGCCGAAGGCAGTCGCTTAACCAACTGAGCCACCCAGGCGCCCTA
>NW_028004654.1:0-200 GCF_054177405.1 Leptonychotes weddellii | reverse complement strand
TTTTATTTATTTATTTTTTATTCTTATGTTAATCCCCATACATTACATCATTAGTTCTAGATGAAGTGTTCCATGATTCATTGTTCGTGCACAACACCCAGTGCTCCATGCAGAACGTGCCCTCCTCAATACCCACCACCAGGCCAACCCATCCTCCCACCCCCCTCCCCTCTAGAACCCTCAGTTTGTTTTTCAGAGTC
>NW_028004653.1:0-985 GCF_054177405.1 Leptonychotes weddellii | reverse complement strand
GTTTATAATCCCCAAAGTAAGTAATGATGTTGACCAGAAGGCATGGTCAATACACTCATAGCAATTTTGTTTGCAATGGCCTCATAATGTAATAAACCCAAGTACCCCTCAACATAGAAAAGGTAAATAAACTACAGAATAATATCCATACAGTGAAATACTACACAGCATAAAAAAGAATGAACTACTATGTGTACTATAAGAGCATGAGCTCAGCAACAATGTTGAATCTTACAGACATAGGTTTAGTGAAAGGCTTCAGGCACAGAAGAGTACACACTCTTGATTCCATTTATATAAAGTTCAAAAATGGGCAAAATCAATATTTAGTGATAGAAATCAGAATAATCATTATGCTTACTGGGTTGATTTGGTATTGACTGGTTGGGGCCATAGCACAATAAATGTCCAGGTGATGACATTTTCTCTATCTTGATAGAGAAAATACATTTTAAATGTAAAAACATATATTTAATATAACTCTATGTAAGTTGAATTTCAATAAAGTAAATTAAATATCACCAAAAAACAAGAACAAAAACAAAGTAAATTCTGGGTGCATAACAGTAACTACCCTATGAGACTGTTTTGGGGGCTCAATGGACATTCATTAATAAAAGTGCATTTACTATAATACCTGTCACATATTATCACATATTAAACATCAATGAATACTGGATGAACAATACCAAGTTTTGTTGATGATATGCAGCAACTAGAAATCTGATATACTGCTGCTGGGAGCAGACATTTGGGAAACAGTTTGGCGGTATCTACTAAGGTGAAACATAAAAAAACTCCCCAAAACAAAACTAACTCATGTAGTATTTCACTGTATGGATATTATTCTGTAGTTTATTTACCTTTTCTATGTTGAGGGGAACTTGGGTTTATTACATTATGAGGCCATTGCAAACAAAATTGCTATGAGTGTATTGACCATGCCTTCTGGTCAACATCATTACTTACTTTGGGGATTATAAAC
>NW_028004652.1:0-200 GCF_054177405.1 Leptonychotes weddellii | reverse complement strand
TTTTTTTTTTTTTTAAAGATTTTATTTATTTTATTTGAGACAGAGAGAATGAGAGACAGAGAGCATGAGAGGGAGGAGGGTCAGAGGGAGAAGCAGACTCCCTGCCGAGCAGGGAGCCCGATGCGGGACTCGATCCCGGGACTCCAGGATCATGACCTGAGCCGAAGGCAGTCGCTTAACCAACTGAGCCACCCAGGCGC
>NW_028004651.1:0-200 GCF_054177405.1 Leptonychotes weddellii | reverse complement strand
TTTTTTTTTTTTATTCTTATGTTAATCCCCATACATTACATCATTAGTTCTAGATGAAGTGTTCCATGATTCATTGTTTGTGCATAACACCCAGTGCTCCATGCAGAACGTGCCCTCCTCAATACCCACCACCAGGCCAACCCATCCTCCCACCCCCCTCCCCTCTAGAACCCTCAGTTTGTTTTTCAGAGTCCATCGTC
>NW_028004650.1:0-200 GCF_054177405.1 Leptonychotes weddellii | reverse complement strand
TTTTTTTTTTTTTTAAAGATTTTATTTATTTATTTGAGAGAGAGAGAATGAGAGACAGAGAGCATGAGAGGGAGGAGGGTCAGAGGGAGAAGCAGACTCCCTGCTGAGCAGGGAGCCCGATGCAGGACTCGATCCCGGGACTCCAGGATCATGACCTGAGCCGAAGGCAGTCGCTTAACCAACTGAGCCACCCAGGCGCC
>NW_028004649.1:0-200 GCF_054177405.1 Leptonychotes weddellii | reverse complement strand
TTTTTTTTTTTTTTTTAAGATTTTATTTATTTATTTGAGACAGAGAGAATGAGAGACAGAGAGCATGAGAGGGAGGAGGGTCAGAGGGAGAAGCAGACTCCCCGCCGAGCAGGGAGCCCGATGCGGGACTCGATCCCGGGACTCCAGGATCATGACCTGAGCCGAAGGCAGTCGCTTAACCAACTGAGCCACCCAGGCGC
>NW_028004648.1:0-200 GCF_054177405.1 Leptonychotes weddellii | reverse complement strand
TTTTTTTTTTTTTAAAGATTTTATTTATTTATCTGACAGATAGACAGCGAGAGAGGAAACACAAGCAGGAGGAGTGGGAGAGGGAGAAGCAGGCTTCCCGCTGAGCAGGGAGCCCGATGCGGGGCTCGATCCCATGACCCTGGGATCATGACCTGAGCCGAAGGCAGACGCTTAACGACTGAGCCACCCAGGCGCCCCTG
>NW_028004647.1:0-200 GCF_054177405.1 Leptonychotes weddellii | reverse complement strand
TTTTTTTTTTTTTTTTTTTAAAGATTTTATTTATTTATTTGAGAGAGAGAGTGAGAGAGAGAAAGAGCACAAGAGGGGGGAGCAGGAGAGGGAGAAGCAGACTCCCTGCCGAGCAGGGAGCCCGATGCGGGACTCGATCCCGGGACTCCAGGATCATGACCTGAGCCGAAGGCAGTCGCTTAACCAACTGAGCCACCCAG
>NW_028004646.1:0-200 GCF_054177405.1 Leptonychotes weddellii | reverse complement strand
TTTTTTTTTTTTTTAAAGATTTTTTTTATTTATTTATTTTGAGAGAGAGAATGAGAGACAGAGAGCATGAGAGGGAGGAGGGTCAGAGGGAGAAGCAGACTCCCTGCCGAGCAGGGAGCCCGATGCGGGACTCGATCCCGGGACTCCAGGATCATGACCTGAGCCGAAGGCAGTCGCTTAACCAACTGAGCCACCCAGGC
>NW_028004645.1:0-200 GCF_054177405.1 Leptonychotes weddellii | reverse complement strand
TTAAGATATGGGGTTAATGGAAAAGAAGAATCAGAAGGTTACGTGAGGTCTAAAAGAATAGGAAAATAAGGGTGCCTGGGTGGCTCAGTCGACCTGCCTTCGGCTCAGGTCATGATCCCAGGATCCTGGGATCGAGCCCCGCATCCGGCTCTCTGCTCCGCAGGAAGCCTGCTTCTCCCTCCCCCACTCCCCCTGCTTGT
>NW_028004644.1:0-200 GCF_054177405.1 Leptonychotes weddellii | reverse complement strand
TTTTTTTTTTTTAAAGATTTTATTTATTTATTTGAGACAGAGAGAATGAGAGAGAGAGAGCACATGAGAGGGGGGAGGGTCAGAGGCAGAAGCAGGCTCCCTGCCGAGCAGGGAGCCCGATGCGGGACTTGATCCAGGGACTCCAGGATCATGACCTGAGCCGAAGGCAGTCGCTTAACCAACTGAGCCACCCAGGCGCC
>NW_028004643.1:0-200 GCF_054177405.1 Leptonychotes weddellii | reverse complement strand
TTTTTTTTTTTAAAGATTTTATTTATTTATTTGAGAGAGAGAGAATGAGAGACAGAGAGCATGAGAGGGAGGAGGGTCAGAGGGAGAAGCAGACTCCCCGCCGAGCAGGGAGCCCAATGCGGGACTCGATCCCGGGACTCCAGGATCATGACCTGAGCCGAAGGCAGTCGCTTAACCAACTGAGCCACCCAGGCGCCCTC
>NW_028004642.1:0-985 GCF_054177405.1 Leptonychotes weddellii | reverse complement strand
AAAAATAAAAACAATGTTATTAACTATATTCCCCATGCTGTACTTTTCAGTAGATCGTTTCCTCCTACAATCAGGATAGTTTTCCTAGAAAATGCAAATGTTTACATGCAGTTTTCACATCTGCAGGAACTGGTATTTACAGCTTCCACTGTGACATTAGAATGTTCTAAAATTTTCTATTTTAGGGGCACCTGGGAGGCTCGGTTTGTTAAGAGTCTGCCCTCAGCTCAGGTCATAATCCCAGGGTCCTGGTATTGAGCTCCACATCGGGCTCTCTGCTCAGCAGAGAGCCTGCTTCTCCCTCTGCTTCTCCCTCTCTCTATCTCTCTGTCTCTCATGAATAAATGAATAAAAAAATCTTTAAAAAAATAATGAAACTAAAAATTTCTATTTTAAAGATCTTCAGCTAATTTTAAAGTGGTCCTCTCTTGTCTCAAAAGTAGTGATGTCCAAACTTTTAAGCTGTGAACACTACTCACTTAAAAAAAATGAGAATTCATTGATCATATATTTATTGAGAGCCTACAGTAACACTGAGGAATCAATGATGGAGATATTGGGCTGTCTCTGCCTTCATACATTGGTATAGTAATGGGCAAAATAGCCAATGGACAGACAAACAAATGTATAAAAGTGCTATGAATAAACAAAAATTAGGGTAAAGGGATGAAACTGCCAGGAGTTGCTATTTCATATAGAATGGTTGAGACAAGCTTTTTGGGGGAAGTGCAATCTGAGTTGAGGCCTGAATGAACTGGAGGAATAAACCAGAAGGTCTAAAATGTGCCCATTTCACAGAGAAGAAACAGCAAGTGCAGCAGTCCTTAAGAATGCATTTATTGTGTTCAAGGAACAATAAGGAGGGCAGGGTTCCTGCAGCTGAATGAATAAAGGAGGAAGTGATAAAAAGCATATGTCTACAGGGCGCCTGGGTGGCTCAGTCGGTTGAGCGACTGCCTTCGGCTCAGGTCATGATCCCAGGGTC
>NW_028004641.1:0-200 GCF_054177405.1 Leptonychotes weddellii | reverse complement strand
ATTTTTTTTTTATTCTTATGTTAATCCCCATACATTACATCATTAGTTTTAGATGAAGTGTTCCATGATTCATTGTTTGTGCATAACACCCAGTGCTCCATGCAGAATGTGCCCTCCTCAATACCCACCACCAGGCTAACCCATCCTCCCACCCCCCTCCCCTCCAGAACCCTGTTTGTTTTTCAGAGTCCATCGTCTCT
>NW_028004640.1:0-200 GCF_054177405.1 Leptonychotes weddellii | reverse complement strand
GGAACCAGATGGGACTTGCCTGGCTTTTGGGGAGGCAAGAGCTCCCCAAAATGCCACTCCATATGCCCACTGGGCTCTGAGTAAGGGTCTCTAGTTACTGAGGTGCAGAGGGTCCTGAATGAGGCGCTCCAGGTCACTGAGGGGTCCTGGTTTCTAGGAGTCATAAGCTATAGGTCCTGGTCATTGAGTGGCCTGAATGT
>NW_028004639.1:0-200 GCF_054177405.1 Leptonychotes weddellii | reverse complement strand
TGTTTAAAGTCTACTTCTCAGTTGCTTTCCAGACTTACAATGTGAAGCAATCAAGTCTCAAGAGAGAAAGTTAGCAATGTCTCCTTGTTATTTACTGGACATTCACTGCTATTTTTTTTTTTTTTAAGATTTTATTTATTTATTTGACAGAGAGAGAGAGAACGCATGCACAAGCAGGGCTAGCTGCAGGCAGAGGGAGA
>NW_028004638.1:0-200 GCF_054177405.1 Leptonychotes weddellii | reverse complement strand
TTTTTTTTTAAAGATTTTATTTATTTATTTGAGACAGAGAGAATGAGAGAGACAGAGAGCACATGAGAGGGGGGAGGGTCAGAGGGAGAAGCAGGCTCCCTGCCGAGCAGGGAGCCTGATGCGGGACTCGATCCCAGGACTCCAGGATCATGACCTGAGCCGAAGGCAGTCGCTTAACCAACTGAGCCACCCAGGCGCCC
>NW_028004637.1:0-200 GCF_054177405.1 Leptonychotes weddellii | reverse complement strand
TTTATTTATTTTTTTTTATTCTTATGTTAATCCCCATACATTACATCATTAGTTCTAGATGAAGTGTTCCATGATTCATTGTTCGTGCACAACACCCAGTGCTCCATGCAGAACGTGCCCTCCTCAATACCCACCACCAGGCCAACCCATCCTCCCACCCCCCTCCCCTCTAGAACCCTCAGTTTGTTTTTCAGAGTCCA
>NW_028004636.1:0-200 GCF_054177405.1 Leptonychotes weddellii | reverse complement strand
TCACGTTCTCCAGGAACACCTTGAGCACCCCGCGGGTCTCCTCGTAGATGAGGCCGGAGATGCGCTTGACGCCGCCGCGCCGGGCCAGCCGCCGGATGGCGGGCTTGGTGATGCCCTGGATGTTGTCGCGCAGCACCTTGCGGTGGCGCTTGGCGCCGCCCTTGCCCAGGCCCTTCCCGCCCTTGCCGCGGCCGGACATG
>NW_028004635.1:0-200 GCF_054177405.1 Leptonychotes weddellii | reverse complement strand
AGATTTTTTTTTTATTCTTATGTTAATCCCCATACATTACATCATTAGTTCTAGATGAAGTGTTCCATGATTCATTGTTCGTGCACAACACCCAGTGCTCCATGCAGAACGTGCCCTCCTCAATACCCACCACCAGGCCAACCCATCCTCCCACCCCCCTCCCCTCTAGAACCCTCAGTTTGTTTTTCAGAGTCCATCGT
>NW_028004634.1:0-200 GCF_054177405.1 Leptonychotes weddellii | reverse complement strand
TTTTTTTTTTAAAGATTTTATTTATTTATTTGACAGAGAGAGACACAGCGAGAGAGGGAACACAAGCAGGGGGAGTGGGAGAGGGAGAAGCAGGCTCCCCGCAGAGCAGGGAGCCCGATGTGGGACTCGATCCCAGGACCCTGGGATCATGACCTGAGCTGAAGGCAGTCGCTTAACCAACTGAGCCACCCAGGCGCCCA
>NW_028004633.1:0-200 GCF_054177405.1 Leptonychotes weddellii | reverse complement strand
GCGCCTGGGTGGCTCAGTTGGTTAAGCGACTGCCTTCGGCTCAGGTCATGATCCTGGAGTCCCTGGATCGAGTCCCGCATCGGGCTCCCTGCTCGGCAGGGAGTCTGCTTCTCCCTCTGACCCTCCCCCCTCTCATGTGCTCTCTCTCTCCTCTCATCCTCTCTCTCAAATAAATAAATAAAATCTTTAAAAAAAAAAAT
>NW_028004632.1:0-200 GCF_054177405.1 Leptonychotes weddellii | reverse complement strand
GAACCATGAGAGACGATGGACTCTGAAAAACAAACTGAGGGTTCTAGAGGGGAGGGGGGTGGGAGGATGGGTTAGCCTGGTGGTGGGTATTGAGGAGGGCACATTCTGCATGGAGCACTGGGTGTTATGCACAAACAATGAATCATGGAACACTTCATCTAAAACTAATGATGTAATGTATGGGGATTAACATAAGAATT
>NW_028004631.1:0-986 GCF_054177405.1 Leptonychotes weddellii | reverse complement strand
AAAAAAAATTACCTGGGGAACTTTTAAAAAATACTATCTTTGGGTCCACCCCAAACCGATTAAATCAGAATCTCTAGGAGTGAGGCTTGGGCACTGAAAATGGTGTGAAAGGACCCCCAGTGATTCTAATGTGCAGCTGGGGCTGAGAGCCACTGGACTAGAAGAAGGACCGCTGGTTTTAGAGTCTGATAGGCCTGTGTTTGAATTGCAGATACGCCATTTTTTATGCTGTGTGACGTTAGGAGAGTTTTTGCAGCCTCCTAAACTTATGTTCTTACCTTGTAAAATGGAGATGGTGTGCCTTCATCAGAGGATCATTTTAAAGATAAAATGAGAAGATATATATGATATAGCTAGTACAGTGCGCAGCATATAATTGGTGTTTAATAAATTAGGGTTATTATCATGATCATCATCATTATTAGGCTCGGAGAAGACCATTATTTCTATATGTAAACATTGCATAGTAATAGAGAAGAGCAGGCACCCATCAGAGACCACTCTAGCCATCTGCTCTTTGTCAGATGGAATATTGTACTATGATTATTTCTACTGCTTTATCCATTCTATTTTGAACCTAGTGCAACAGTGGCTGAAAGTATCCTGACAGGTTTCTACTAAAGGATAAAGAGTTCCCAAGACACTTTTCCCAACATTTATGTTTAGTTTATTCATTTTTATTTTGGTTCTGTTGTTCTTTTAGTTGCATCCTTCCGATATGCTGAAAATTTTAGAGCATTTAGATTATTCTATTGTGGATTTCTCTTCATCTCCCTTTGGCAAGATCAAGCACCATTTTTTTCTCAGTTTCCCTTCAAAGTAGATAAGAAGCCATACTACATTTTTGGTTTTTGAGTAACAACTCTCTTGAATCCATTACCACAGATTCTACCCTCCTGTATGTCACCCAGGCATTTCATTAGCTACAGAGTTGCAGACTGGATTAAACCCGTCATCAAAAATGATAAAAACACAGTACTGTTCAG
>NW_028004630.1:0-12093 GCF_054177405.1 Leptonychotes weddellii | reverse complement strand
TGCTACCTTGTTCTTCTTTTTTTTTTTTTCTTAACATATATTGCATTATTTGTTTCAGAGGTACAGATCTGAGATTCAACAGTCTTGCACAATTCACAGCACTAACCAGAGCACATACCCTCCCCAGTGTCTATCACCCAGTCACCCCACCCCTCCCACCCCACCCCCACTCCAGCAACCCTCAGTTGGTTTCCTGCGATTAAGAATTCCTCATATCAGTGAGATCATATGATACATGTCTTTCTCTGTTTGACTTATTTCGCTCAGCATAATACCCTCCAGTTCCATCCACGTCATTGCAAATGGCAAGATCTCATTCCTTTTGATGGCTGCATAATATTCCATTGTATATACTGATATGAGGAATTCTTAATCTCAGGAAACAAGCTGAGAGTTGCGGGAGTGGGGGGAGTGGTGGGAGGGATGAGGTGGCTGGGTGATAGACATTGGGGAGGTATGTGCTATGGTGAGCACTGTGAATTGTGTGAGATTGTTGAATCGCAGACCTGTACCTCTGAAACAAATACATTATATGTTAAAAAAAGAAGAAGAAGAAGATAGCAGGAAGGGAAAAATGAAGGGGGGGATATCGGAGGGGGAGACGAACCATGAGAAGACTATGGACTCTGAGAAACAAACTGAGGGTTCTAGAGGGGAAGGGGGTGGGGGGATGGGTTAGCCTGGTGATGGGTATTAAAGAGGGCACATACTGAATGGAGAACTGGGTGTTATACACAAACAATGAATCATGGAACACTACACCAAAAACTAATGATGCAATGTATGGTGATTAACATAACATAATGAAATTTTTAAAAAGTCAATGTTAATATTAAAAAAAAAAAAAACTGCATGGCTTAGCTATTTGGTCCAGGCAGCCAGGGTTTTTCAAATTGTGTTCCACTGCAAATTGTCCCCACACTGTTGTTAGTGTTTCCCCTGTTTTCTGTTAAATTCATGCTATTTTCTCTGTTTACTTTCTCTTTTCTCCAGGTTTGAAAATTAAACAGTCTATGCACCTTCTCTCTAGTGATTGCATTGACAAAGTGGAAGTTACCAGTAGTCTTTCCCTCATCTCAAATGATACAGGAACCTTAGGACTCTGATCAGAGCTCTTCCTTCAATCCTAGTTCTATACTAATTTTATCTAGTATTGTTTCTTTCGCTCTGTAACATTTCTAGTCATAACTCAAAATCCTCTTCCCAACGCACTATTTCTTAAAATCATGTTGACAGAGGCTGGGTTGCACACCAACTTCAAGCTTGATGTTTTAAGAGGAAGTTTCTAGACAGAACTAAGTAAGCTCACATTACAAGGTATAAATTCTGTGTTAAATGATGATTGTCTCTGCTGACCATGGGACAGTTTTTATAACTTTCTTCTGACTGTGGAATGAAATTCTCAGAACAGCCCTGAGGCTGGCTACATTCCTCAAAACTGTATGTCCAGCACACAGCAAACATGGGCAGAGTGCACACTTCTGGCTCAGTCCTGGAGAAGATCTATTCCGAGATGCTGTTGAGTACTTATACTAAAATTCAAAGATCCTAGGTAGACCCAACTCATTTATCAATCTGAACTATTCTATTCCTCAAAAACATGGCTAATCTGTGGAAAACCCTACCTGCAGCTTTCAAAAAAAAAAATGTTCAACTTCTCTTCCCCATGCCTTCCTTGTCTATGCTTTTGTTCCCTTATGTACAATTTTTTTGTCCCACCCCACACCTTAAGTCATCATACTGTGAATGTAGTCGCTTTATGGAAGATTTTGGGTTGTCATAAGAGGGGAATTATGTCTATAATCTCAATAACTCTCTCTTCTGCTTTCCTAAACTCATGCTCTTCATACGGCCCCATACAGCCTCTAGAGTGTGAATTTCAGTCCACCTTTCCCCACCACCTCTCTCTTAGTGGGAAGCTTACCAGGCCAGTCTGTCTTCCTATGGCTTCCCTGGAATTCCAGAGCATAAATTTTCCTCTCTTACTCATGCAGGCCAGGGTACTATTAATAAGCACCAGGTGCTTGCACTTTATTCTTGAGGCTTTCTAACTCAGACTCTAGGTACATAAAAGTGCCCCAAGAACAGTTCATGGAAGAACAGGAAGTCCCTATATGCTGGCCTGTATGCCCCCACATCAGCCAGATCTATTTGTCAGAGACTTTCCAGTAATAGAAACAGAAATGAGAGATCAAGACCCATGACAAGGAAATTTCACTGAAACCAATTATAAATATGCTGAAAAGTCACTACTTCTTTATAAACACCTTAAAAGTTAAGAAATGGAGAATTAATAATTTTCCTTCATAACAGGCAAAGGAAGATGCCTCCTTCCCTCATGGACCTTACGTGTGAACATTGGTGAGCAGCAAGTGAGTGAGCACTTTACCCCTGATATGATGATAAAGGCAAAATATTTTCCACACTATATAGATTTAAGGCATTATGAAGCCACACGGATTTTGCCTTGTCACTACCCCCTTACTTCTGTCTTTTTAATAATAAATAACCATGTATTGGTTCCTCATTTCTGCTTTGTGGGGTTTGCTTCGCTTCCCAGGCAACAACTATTTAGTGAAGACAAAGAAAAAAAGAAAAGTCAAGAAGCTTCATGCAGTCCATGGTAGCTCTTCAGAAGAGATGTGAAATAACTCCTTTAACTTGACTCCGAAAATAGTCATTATCCACCATCAATGTATGCTAGTGGGCTCAGCAAGTCCTGGAAACTTTGGGGGTTTGCCAAACTAAATTCTGGAAAGATAGCACAATAGAAGATGAAAGTGAATATTGCCTAATTCCACTCACACAAAGAAACGTTTCTCCTCTTTTTAAACCACAGGAACTTGAGAAACTTACAAATGTTAAGAAAAGAGAACTACGAACCCAGTTAGGTAGCAGCAGGAAGACAGAAGGCAAAAACTACAGGGTTCAGAATCCTTAGCTGGATAGGTGAATTCTTTTATTATGATGGTGACTATGACCATGACACTGAAAGGAAGAAAACTTATTTGGGTAGCTAGCATGCAATTGCAAGCCCTATTGTCAACTAATGTGTTTAGACTGTTATCAGACAGGTCAAAATGAGGAATCATTCCCAACCCAGTATGAAGTGATTCCAAACTCCCTAGGTCAAAATAACTGGACCCTCCAGGTTCATCTCCAAGTTGAATGTGTACAACATAAACCAGACCTAAGTTTCAGGAACAAAGAAAATAAGTAGGTCTTATACAAGAAGGTGTCATAGATGTAAAAGTTAACTTCTGAGTAGACAGTAGGCTTTATAATAAACCCCCCCCCCATTTTGGACCCTACCCCCCAACCTAGACCATCAGTGGGGCCCAACTCAAAGCAATAAATTCATTGGCTTATGAGTGACCAGTTCAATCCTCTTTGTTGTTGCTGGAACAAGGGACACAGATGGAGTGAATGAGAAGGTGAGGGACACAAGTGCTGTGAGGTTATGATTCTGTACATCAAAACAGCACCTTATTTCCATTTGTACAATGAGGTTGTTGCCTAGGCAATATTTAGAAGCCACTATGTCATTAGAGAATGAGAACCCATTGTTAGAATCCTATTTTCTTTCTCACTGACTACATGAGCTTGAACAGGTCATCCTGACCTAATTTACTAAGCTTAAAAAAAAAAATCAGGCTTATAGAAAATCCTAGATGTGAAAGTAGGATTTTGTCACTGCAGCAAAAGACCTAGAAAAATAACTGAGTTGTGAAACTTCTGGGAATTCAGATAAGCCAGATATGAAGTTGAAGAGGGGATCTTGGGGTGCCTGGCTGGCTCAGTGGGTAGAGCACTCACCCACTCTGAAATCTACCATTTATCTAATTGCTGGTTTCTTGAAGGCAATCTTTTTCCCTCTGATAGCTTTTATCATCTCTTTATCCTTGACATTTTTCACATTTTCACTACTATGACTAGAAATTGGTACATTTTTACTGATTGTACTGAGTCTTCAGTATGTTTTATGATCTGAGAATGCATGTTTCCCTTCCTCAGATATTCTCCATCATTCACAGGTAACATTGCTCTGAGCTGCTTTTTACTGTTTCCCCTTTTTAAATTTTTATTTTCCCTTTGTGATAACCTCTCCAGGTCTAACAGTTTGTGATAGGTCCCATCCAGTACTCTAGGCATAAGCAATATCTTATAATGTTAGATCACGATTCCTACCCAAAATGATATTGTAGAAATCTTACAATCCACAGTCAAAGCTCTGTGGAGATTATTTCAGTCACTTGGCTATATTAGAAAACAATGCTATTCAAGGAGGCTGCCAGGTCTGAAAAAACCAGCACAACACATTCATTGCATGATGTGAAGGGATTTCCTCACCTTCAAAAGCATCCCTGGTTTTCACTTTACTCTGCATTGTTCAGAGGTACAGAGATTTTACTCAAGGAACTCACATGTATCCCCATTCTCTCAATGTATAAATTTAAAATACTAGATTCTAAGTTAAATATATTCTACTAGAAAACATTAACATTACAAATATATCATTTCACTAAAAACACTAAAGATGTCAGCAGGTAAGTGGCTCATCCTGATAGAACACCAGACATGTCATTGGTGAGAACAGAAACTTCGTATGCAAACACTGATAGATAGAGACGAACATAGCTAATAGACTTCTGCTATGGTCATCTGGATCAATTGGACGTTGTTGGAAAGTTTTATATCAACTTTTTATATTTACTTTCCCATAAACTGGTGACTTGTTCATGTTGATATGATGGTATAGAAGTACATTTTTTAACCTGCTAACTATATTCTGATTTTTCCTTAGCTCTTAAGTGTAAATCAACCTTGATAAAAGCATTTGAATTACCCAAGCATATCTGACATTTCTTGAACGCTACTGAAAATCCTCTCAGCTTCATCTCTCATTCCAGCCACTGCTACAGAAACTGGTTTTAGGGTTTGGTTTTTTTGTTTTGTTTTGTTTTTTGTTTTTTTGCTTTTGTTTTTGTTTGTTTTTAATCACTTGGGAATTTCCCATCCCTATTCCTGCCTACATACCACAATCCAGAAGCAGGAGATTTAACATCTTGTGGGGTCATCCTTGACCAATGGAGAGAGGAGCTAATGGATAAATGTTTCTCCTTTTTTCCCTCAGGTGGATAATTCTTAGATATATTTCCTCACCGGATTAAGCAACCAATCACCTGTAACAGTGGCCATTTTATTGGCTTCCCTTCTGTGTTCCTTCCCTTGCTTCCTCACTTCTGCTCCTAGGATCATATTCCCATATAATCTACCTACCTTCAAGCTTTTTACTCAAGCTCTGTTTTCAGGGAAACCTATGATGAAATACTTTTCAAGAACCTAACCCTTTGGTACACAAATAGTCGATTGCAAAGCTACAACCCATGTAATGAGTCCATTTCTTTTTAATTACAAAGTTAATGTATTCCCACTTTTGCACTGAAAATAAGAGTCTCACCATTTCTGATCTGATGTTTTTCTGTACAGTACTGGACATTAAATCCTTTACATATAATTGAACTAATCTGCCTTAAATCAAGGCACACCCTGCTAGTTTCTGACATCCACCAGACAAAATGCCCAGAAAGATTTTAAGAGAAAACAAAGGTCCATTCATGAATTTACTAGACTAGTAGATTCCGTAAGTATTCAAGGATACAAATATGAAAGAGGAGCCATTTCTGCCTTCATAGAGTTCATAGTATGGTAAGAGAAACATAATAGATTCATATTCATATACATAAATGATATATTAAATGCAGTATGATATACAATACAAAATTTTATTATATAGAAGATGAATTAGAAATAACATGGTACTTAGATTTCACCTCCCAAAAAACAGATCTTTGCTGCATAATTTGGAGCACATTACTTAATTTCTCTGAGTTTCAGTGTTCTGAAATATTAAATAGAAACTATCACAACCAATACAACACAAACAGGAAAAGAACAGTGGTAAAAAGAAATAAAGTTAGGCTATGTGGTCTAGAGAGAAGTAGGGAAGGCCAGATGAAGGCTCTGAACATAAAAGTGAAGAGAAGACAGCAAACCTAATAAGTTCACTGCCCAGGTGGGCTCATGGGTGTTCCAAGTCCTCAATACACAGTATGGAGGAACTCAGAATTCTAATTTGAGGTCATGACTTCCAGAGCCTGTCATCTGTGGAAGAGCAGCATCTCCGTCACCCCTGGATCCATGACAAATACACCACTGTTGGTTCACTGGCTTCTCCCCTCCAGCAAGTGTTAAGTGGAAACTCACTCAAGCAGAGCTATTTAGCTACACTTTCCTCTCTGTTCTATTGTCTGTGTTCTGCCATCATGTATATTCAATTAAGATTAATATCTGTACCAAAAGAGTATGCATTCTCAGCAAGCCCCAAAGAGAAATCACTCATTGGGAACCAAAGTCCTATGGCTCCATTATGTTCAGAGGGCAAACAGCAGCTGGATGATGAATTACATACTTTATCTTGTTGTTGTTGTTGTTGTTAGAGTTATATATATTTCAAACGATAATGAGATAAGAGCCAGCTGAAACCTATCAGTAACCAATGCAAACAAGACTACTCCTTTTATTACTGGATGGATAGTCCTTACATCCTTTTCCATTTTATTTTATTCACAATTATTATCTCTGAGAACAAGACAGATTTACTCTTATTTTGGCTCAATTGAATTAACAAGATGTATTTCTTCTTGATAAATTATGTTGAATTAATTCCTTTGGACAGCACTGAGGACCAAATATTGGATGAGCTACTTAATCATGAGCCCTGTCAGAGCCCAAATCCACCCAGGCTAACTAATGGAAAATTGTACAGACAATGAGCATGCTAACACAACAGATAAAGCTGTCCACAGACACTTGAGAAATGCTTCCTCAGGGTGTGTTTCAAAACTCTGCACACATATCTAAAAGACAAAAAGTCTGGGATTATTCATTATAAAGTAAAACTGCAGATTCACAGTTGCAAATCCAGGTTTGGGGAGATGGGAATCTTATACAGTTTAAGGGGCCATTTTGAAGAAAAATCATAGGAAAGAGGTACAAAATTCAATACAGATTTAGGCTAAAAAAAGGAAATTCTAATAAATTCTAATTTTAAGTTGACAAAAACACAAACATCACCAAAGTCAGAAAAATAGCATATATTTACTAAGTTGCTGCCTAATCCATTTCTATAATACTTCCTTCATACATTTTTTTGCTGGTTACTCTGACTGCCTCTCATATTACAACAATTTTGCAGTATCATTCTTTGTAGGAAAAAATGGAAAGAGCCCTTTTTCTAGCATGGGTGATCAAATATTGATTTTTTTATTATTATTGATGGTTTTGAGTAGGCATCTGTGTGAACTGAATTCTCTACTTACAATGTTACATGTCTGATGATGAAAAGAACATTCCACAGACAAGCTTCCAGGTCCTTCCAGTAAGCTCTGCCCATACAATTCCAGGGCCAGATACAAAAGGACACATTCACACTGTGATGTGACATCTAGCTCTGAGTCTTGATGTCATAATGCCTGGCATAGCAAGTGTTAGGAATATTCCTAGAAGCCATTTCTAGGCCAGGATGGTTAACAATAGCTTAACTATTCATGAAAGTGGCCATTTTTCATGAAAATGTTATTAGCATCTTTCAGCATACTAGTGACAAATATTAGTCCAGATCCTCATATGGTGACTTGAGCCTCTTGTTCTCTTCCAAGTATATATGCCATATAATTTTTGGCCTCAACATTGGAATCCAGATCATTTAATTTCTTTATTGGTATCTTTGTCCTCTTCTGTATCTCTCCCAATCCTCTCTATGTTCAAAAACCCAACAATGAGCACAGAACCTGCCTAAGCACAGGGTCCCTGCTACATTTAATGGAGGATTCCATATGGTTCTACATGCATATCAGAGGACCCAGTTCTGCCAAATACAGCAAATCTAATCATCAAAAGGACATTTAGTATTTTTACTAAAAGCACACTCTTGAAATGTAAAAAAAAAAAAAAAGGCAAAAGAGAAAAATATGATTCTTAAGCTACTATAACATGGTGCCTGCAAACTCGGCTGATAAAAAAAATCTTGAAGAATTAACCATGTATTAGGGATTCTACATTTTAATTTTGGCATGAGATCTTGGAGTTTTAAGGAAAATATACTTGAAACCACTATTTTTCAAGCTATCTGATAATTACATGGCTTAACATCCTTTTCTTCCTTTTCTCAGATTCCTGTAATGGTTTTTTAACTCTAACAGAGCTAGATTTGGAAGCAGGAGCAAATTTAACACACAGAATTCCTTAATGTCATTTCTTCTCCTAACAAGCTTAGTGAGAAATGAAAAGATGAAAGAAAAGACATTTCTTACTTGCGTGTTTCCTCCAAGCAAAGCAAGAGAATAGTTGTAACAAATTCCATGCATTAGTGGGCACTCTATTACCCCATTTTGCTAAGAATCAAATCAAAAGAGACATCTGTTCTCAATAATTCCTCTTTCTTCTGTACCAGCAAACCGCCTCCAGCAAAGGAACTCCACAGTGCCATAAAGAACCCCTCTGGCTTTAAAGAAACCATTACATGAAGGTCAGGTCTATATGCTACCAAGAACAATTAATGCAAAGAAATAATAATATACATATATATATACATATATATATATAAAATGCACACACACACACACATCAAAATGGTAACAATTGGTCTTCTGTTAATCAAAATGGGGGCCCAGAAGTCTCTATTAGATTGAATTTTCCAGTTAAGTGAATGATAAGCATGGGATCTTTGTTATGGGACTTGTATATCACCCTATTCTAGAATCATGCTTCTCAATGTTTTTTAAATGATTATCTTTCTTGATGAACGTAAAAATCTCCACTTCCCTGGAGCTTCTGCTCCTCTGTTTATAATGGAATCACTGAGAGACAGAGGAAATTTTATTTTCTATATGCTCTCTTCAGTCAAGAAGTTTCCTTCAGCCCTTCTGATGTAGTTTACATTACAAAAATAATGGCTTTTTGTGACATTTCAATTTTAAAATTTGTATAATGTTAAATACATATTTTCATATACCCCCTGGAAGAGTGATATGTTCTCCTGGGGAAGGAAAGGATGCTGCCCTCTCCCTAGCCACAAGTAAGAAATGCTGTTCGAAGACTAATGATTCCAATTTTCTGCTTTGGTAAATAGGATAGAGAGAACATAATTGAATTCCCGTTTACTGCTTAGGATCTAATAGTGCTTCGGGCTCTGGATGATAAACTTGGATCTTCACTATCCAGCACGATAGCTACAGATTTACAAAATAAGCGAGCTTGATTGGAAGGTGTGCCACAAAATCAGGAAACACCACAGGGGGCCCCTCCCCCATTATTATTATTTTTTTAAACAGAGTCTCAATCACGACGAACACTGTTCAGAATTTAAACTTGAAAATACTTAAACTATACAATGCAGCTCCTCTCTGGTGATTTTCCCCCAACATGTCTTCTATTATTTATGAAGAAAAAAGCTAATCTCTTTTTTAATACATTGCCTTAGAACCCTCCTACGTTTGCAGATATGTAACAATTTTCCCATGTCAGTCTTTGCTCAGACTCTGGATATTAACTGCCATAATTCTTTTCACATGCTCCTGGTAATTAATCCCTCATACAATATGCATACTTTAGTGCCCTTTTACTGCCTGACCTCCACTGTCACACCTCCCTAGGATAATACCATGCTAACACCTGGCTTCTGCCTTCCAATCTGAAGATACATTGAGTTCAGGAAGCAAAAATAGAACAGGCTTTAAGTGTCTCATTTTCTTTCCACCTTTTCATGGTCCCTTTATGTTTCACCTTGAAATTAAGAGAGGACAGTGAGGTGAAACTGCACCATTTCCTCTGGATGCTACCTGTTTCCCCTTTTTGGTGACTCTTGGAATGCCAAGATTTCAGACAGATATTTAAACAATGAGGAAAGGATCACAGCTTTTTACAGAGGCCTTTGGTCAAACACAGATGCATCCCCCTCCTTGATTTTTTTTTTTTTTTGCTCCTAAGTATATGAAACTATTGTTATGGTATAAAGTTACCAAAAGGGAGAAAAGAATTTTTTTAAAAAGATGTTCATGAGGTAAGGAAGTAGGGTTGACTCTGGGTAGATGATGGAGACAGTGGATCTTGTATCCCACAAAAAGGTGTGATATCATTACAGAACAAGGTACAGTAGTGAATGAAGTCCCTGTGCCTTCAGAGAGATTAGGAAACCAAGGAGATGCTTGCAAGGCTGCTTACAGACCGGGCAGCGATCTTACACCTGCATGTGAGGGCACATGGGAGAATCAGCAAGATGAGGTTAAAAATACTCATCTCTTTATTTCAACATCCTAGGCCTCAGCTGACACCATGTTGCTACTACCAGTAAAAACAGACACACAAAAAAACATAATAGACACCACAGGGTTCAACAAGTTCATTCAGGCAGTTACCAGGGGGAGTACTGCAGCTGGCCAATCTGGAAGCAGTAAAAGTAAAGAAACAAATGAAGTGTGAGCAAGCACCACTGAGAACCAAGAGAGAACCTAGTATCAGTCAGACCAGGTGTGACTTCTAAACAAGAAATGCTCATCAAGGCATGAGGCACGTTTCCTGGAAGGTTCCTTCACAGTCACACATGCAAGGAGTGTGCAAGATGATTTGCAGAGCACTGTGGATCATCTCCCAACAAGACAGTAAGATCGGGATGGGACCATGACTTCACTCATACACATTTACAGAGGGACGACCATGCATTAGGTGCTATGCCGGGGAGAAGGGGAGAGGGGAGCACAGACCCTCAGAAAAGCGACGATCCTGTCCTGCACTGAATGAAGCTACAGGGGGCCCCGGGGAGTCAGGGGAATGGAGATGGAGAATAAACTCATTCTAGAAGAGACAGGAACAGCTTCACAGAGGTGAGTTCTCTGTGCTGAATTTTGAGCATATCACACAGGGTCCTTAGCAGCAAATAACAAAGTGTATTTGGCTATTTTTAACAGCAAATAAATTTATCAGAGGAAAGCTCACAGATTTTCTGAGACTATGCAGCCAGGAATAACGTCCCAAATCTCATCATGGAACTGCTCCAGTGGAGAAACTTTTGCTGCCCCCTCTGAGCAGGGATCCAGTCCTTGGCCCCACGACTTGATCAACTGCTGCTTCTGGAATTGGATGCACCTGCTATCTCCACGGAAGCTCTAGTTGCCAATTCTCAGTCTGGTGTAAGTACATTTGACTGGCGGAGCCTGGGTCGCATCCAAGAGAAGGTGGGAAAGCCCATTATCTGAATTTGAGACATGGGGAAGTAGAGAATGCCTCAAGAACAGAAGGCATATTCAAGGTTTCTGGACACACAGAAAGAATGACGTAAGTTCACTTCTGGGGACTAAAAAGGGGCTCACATGAGGAAGAAAGGAGGAAAGGTGTGTGTAGAGGCACTGGGAGTGAAAGTGCATAGCTTACAGCAGAGCTGAAAGGTCAGTGCTCTGAACTTTCAGTTTCATCTTAGAAGAGGGATTCAGATTACGCAGCCATCAAAAAGAATGAGATCTTGCTATTTGCAACGATGTGGATGCAACTGGAGGGTGTTATGCTGAGCGAATAAGTCATTCAGAGAAAGACATGTATCATATGACCTCACTGATATGAGGAATTCTTAATCTCAGGAAACAAACTGAGGGTTGCTGGAGTGGTGAGGGGTGGGAGGGACGGGTTGGCTGGGTGATAGACATTGGGGAGGGTATATGCTATGGTGAGCACCGTGAATTGTGCAAGACTGTTGAATCACAGATCTGTACCTCTGAAACAAATAATACAATATATGTTTAAAAAAGAAGAAGAAGAAGAAGATAGCAGGAGGGGAAGAATGAAGGGGGGAAAATCTGAGGGGGAGATGAACCATGAGAGACAATGGACTTTGAAAAACAAACTGAGGGTTCTAGAGGGGAGGGGGCTGGGAGGATGGGTTAGCCTGGTGATGGGTATTAAAGAGGGCACGCCACATGCAGAAGAATGAAACTCAACCATTCTCTAACACCATTCACAAAGATAAACTCAAAGTGGATG
>NW_028004629.1:0-200 GCF_054177405.1 Leptonychotes weddellii | reverse complement strand
GGTCCATATATACAATGGAATATTACTCAGCCATCAGAAAAGATGAATACCCAACTTTTACATCAACATGGATGGGACTGGAGGAGATTATGCTAAGTGAAATAAGTCAAGCAGAGAAAGTCAATTATCATATGGTTTCACTTATTTGTGGAACATAAGGAATAGCATGGAGGACATTAGGAGAAGGAAGGGAAAAATGG
>NW_028004628.1:0-200 GCF_054177405.1 Leptonychotes weddellii | reverse complement strand
TTAACAGTTATAGGAGCTTCTTAGAATCTCAGGAAGATAGTTTTTTATCTTTTAGGTTTTGGTTTCTTCTTCATCGTCTTCTTTTTTTTTTTTTTTTTTGCAAGTTCTGGCTGTCAGAGACACAATAGGAGCCAAGAAGAAAAATGGTCTTTAGCAGTTTTTAAAAAATGAACTCAAGACAAAAGGTATAAAAGCTCAGG
>NW_028004627.1:0-200 GCF_054177405.1 Leptonychotes weddellii | reverse complement strand
TTTTTTTTTTTTTTATTCTTATGTTAATCCCCATACATTACATCATTAGTTTTAGATGAAGTGTTCCATGATTCATTGTTTGTGCATAACACCCAGTGCTCCATGCAGAACGTGCCCTCCTCAATACCCACCACCAGGCTAACCCATCCCCCCACCCCCCTCCCCTCTAGAACCCTGTTTGTTTTTCAGAGTCCATCGTC
>NW_028004626.1:0-200 GCF_054177405.1 Leptonychotes weddellii | reverse complement strand
TTTTTTTTTTTTAAAGATTTTATTTATTTATTTGAGACAGAGAGAATGAGAAACAGAGCATGAGAGGGAGGAGGGTCAGAGGGAGAAGCAGACTCCCCGCCGAGCAGGGAGCCCGATGTGGGACTCGATCCCGGGACTCCAGGATCATGACCTGAGCCGAAGGCAGTCGCTTAACCAACTGAGCCACCCAGGCGCCCTAA
>NW_028004625.1:0-200 GCF_054177405.1 Leptonychotes weddellii | reverse complement strand
TACTCACCCCTCAGGATGACTTAGAGGCCAATTAGCTGAGCTTTTAGAAAATAGTGCTCAGTAAAGAAGATGTGGTATATATATACAATGGAATATTATGCAGCCATCAAAAGGAATGAGATCTTGCCATTTGCAACGACGTGGATGGAACTGGAGGGTATTATGTTGAGTGAAATAAGTCAAACAGAGAAAGACATGTC
>NW_028004624.1:0-200 GCF_054177405.1 Leptonychotes weddellii | reverse complement strand
TTTTTTTTTTTAAAGATTTTATTTATTTATTTGACAGAGAAAGACACAGCGAGAGAGGGAACACAAACGGGGAGTGGGAGAGGGAGAAGCAGACTCCCTGCCGAGCAGGGAGCCCGATGCGGGACTCGATCCCGGGACTCCAGGATCATGACCTGAGCCGAAGGCAGTCGCTTAACCAACTGAGCCACCCAGGCGCCCTG
>NW_028004623.1:0-200 GCF_054177405.1 Leptonychotes weddellii | reverse complement strand
TTTTTTTTTTTTTTTTAAAGATTTTATTTATTTATTTGAGAGAGAGAGAATGAGAGAGAACACATGAGAGGGGATAGGGTCAGAGGGCAAAGCAGACTCCCTGCCGAGCAGGGAGCCCGATGCGGGACTCGATCCAGGGACTCCAGGATCATGACCTGAGCCGAAGGCAGTCGCTTAACCAACTGAGCCACCCAGGCGCC
>NW_028004622.1:0-200 GCF_054177405.1 Leptonychotes weddellii | reverse complement strand
GCGCCTGGGTGGCTCAGTTGGTTAAGCGACTGCCTTCGGCTCAGGTCATGATCCTGGAGTCCCTGGATCGAGTCCCGCATCGGGCTCCCTGCTCGGCAGGGAGCCTGCTTCTCCCTCTGACCCTCCCCCCTCTCATGTGCTCTCTCTCTCTCATTCTCTCTGTCTCAAATAAATAAATAAAATCTTTAAAAAAAAAAAAG
>NW_028004621.1:0-200 GCF_054177405.1 Leptonychotes weddellii | reverse complement strand
CTTTTTTTTTTTTTTTTTAAAGATTTTATTTATTTATTTGAGACAGAGAGAATGAGAGACAGAGAGCATGAGAGGGAGGAGGGTCAGAGGGAGAAGCAGACTCCCTGCTGAGCAGGGAGCCCGATGCGGGACTCGATCCCGGGACTCCAGGATCATGACCTGAGCCGAAGGCAGTCGCTTAACCAACTGAGCCACCCAGG
>NW_028004620.1:0-200 GCF_054177405.1 Leptonychotes weddellii | reverse complement strand
CGTTCTGACAGCTTACTGTGTCCTTCTGCCCGACTATATCTAATAATACCATGATGAATTAGTCCTCTTTCCTAAGCACGTTGTTACTACTGACTATGAGTTTGGAAACAGAGCCAAATATGCAGAGCAAAAAATCCAACTTTACAATGGGCTCTCTGATATTTTTACAATTCTTTCTTTTTTTTTTGGATTTTTTTTTT
>NW_028004619.1:0-986 GCF_054177405.1 Leptonychotes weddellii | reverse complement strand
CAGTCAGTTAAGCATCTGCCTTTGGCTCATGATCCCTGGGTCCTGGGATGGAGTCTCGCATTGGGCTCCTTGCTCAGCGGGGAGTCTGCTTCTCCCTCTGCCTGCAGCTAAATAAAATCTTTAAAAACAAAAACAAAAAACAACACAGGTTTATTTCCCAGCTCTGGAGACTGGGAGTCCGAGATCAGGGTCCCAGCATGGGCGGGTCCCGGTGAGTGAGGACTCTCATGCAGACTTTTCACTATTTCCTGACATGATGGAGAAAGACTGAGCAAGCTCTCTGGGGTCCCTTTTATATGGGCAAAAATCCATTCATGGGGGCTCCAGCCTCATGACTTAAGCCCTTCCCAAAGGCCGTCACCTTGGGGGCTAGGATTTTAACACATGAATTCTGGGGAGACATATTCAGTCCATCAGGGGGTACTATATTATAGCTGAGATTTCTTCACAACAGAAATGATCTTTCCCCTCACTTTTCCCTGCGAACAGCTCCCTACACAAATCACTGAGTAGAAGAAATCTTCCTGAGCCTGGGGGACAAGCATGTGCCTGCTGGTGCCCCAGCATCCCTTCCTGAGCTGGGGGACAAGCGTGGGCCTGCTGATGCCCCAGCATTCCTTCCTGAGCCTGGGGGACAAGCGTGTGCCTGCTGGTGCCCCAGCATCCCTTCTGAGCCTGGGGGACAAGCGTGGGCCTGCTGATGCCCCAGCATCCCTCTGAGCCTGGGGGACAAGTGTGGGCCTGCTGATGCCCCAGCATCCCTTCTGAGCCTGGGGGACAAGCGTGTGTCTGCAGGTGCCCCAGCATCCCTTCTGAGCCTGGGGGACAAGTGTGTGCCTGCTGGTACCCCAGCATCCCTTCTGAGCCTGGGGGACAAGCATGTGTCTGCAGGTGCCCCAGCATCCCTTTCCTGAGCCTGGGGGACAAGCATGTGTCTGCAGGTGCCCCAGCATCCCTTCCTGAGCTGAGGGACAAGCGTGTGCCTG
>NW_028004618.1:0-200 GCF_054177405.1 Leptonychotes weddellii | reverse complement strand
GACTCTGAAAAACAAACTGAGGGTTCTAGAGGGGAGGGGGGTGGGAGGATGGGTTGGCCTGGTGGTGGGTATTGAGGAGGGCACGTTCTGCATGGAGCACTGGGTGTTGTGCACGAACAATGAATCATGGAACACTTCATCTAGAACTAATGATGTAATGTATGGGGATTAACATAAGAATAAAAAAAAAAAAAAAGAAG
>NW_028004617.1:0-200 GCF_054177405.1 Leptonychotes weddellii | reverse complement strand
TTTTTTTTTTTTAAAGATTTTATTTATTTATTTGAGACAGAGAGAATGAGAGACAGAGAGCATGAGAGGGAGGAGGGTCAGAGGGAGAAGCAGACTCCCTGCCGAGCAGGGAGCCCGATGCGGGACTCGATCCCGGGACTCCAGGATCATGACCTGAGCCGAAGGCAGTCGCTTAACCGACTGAGCCACCCAGGCGCCCG
>NW_028004616.1:0-200 GCF_054177405.1 Leptonychotes weddellii | reverse complement strand
TTTTTTTTTTTTTTTTTAAAGATTTTATTTATTTATTTGAGAGAGAGAGTGAGAGAGAGAAAGAGCACAAGAGGGGGGAGCAGGAGAGGGAGAAGCAGACTCCCCGCCGAGCAGGGAGCCCGATGCGGGACTCGATCCCGGGACTCCAGGATCATGACCTGAGCCGAAGGCAGTCGCTTAACCAACTGAGCCACCCAGGC
>NW_028004615.1:0-200 GCF_054177405.1 Leptonychotes weddellii | reverse complement strand
GTTCTAGATGAAGTGTTCCATGATTCATTGTTCGTGCACAACACCCAGTGCTCCATGCAGAACGTGCCCTCCTCAACACCCACCACCAGGCCAACCCATCCTCCCACCCCCCTCCCCTCTAGAACCCTCAGTTTGTTTTTCAGAGTCCATCTTCTCTCATGGTTCGTCCACCCCTCCGATTTCCCCCGCTTCATTCCTCC
>NW_028004614.1:0-200 GCF_054177405.1 Leptonychotes weddellii | reverse complement strand
TTTTTTTTTTTTTAAAGATTTTATTTATTTATTTGACAGAGACAGACACAGCAAGAGAGGGAACACAAGCAGGGGGAGTGGGAGAGGGAGAAGCAGGCTTCCTGCTGAGCAGGGAGCCCGATGTGGGGCTCGATCCCAGGACCCTGGGACCACGACCTGAGCCGAAGGCAGACGCTTAACGACTGAGCCACCCAGGCGCC
>NW_028004613.1:0-200 GCF_054177405.1 Leptonychotes weddellii | reverse complement strand
TTTTTTTTTTTTTAAAGATTTTATTTATTTTTTGACAGAGACAGACACAGCGAGAGAGGGAACACAAGCAGGGGGAGTGGGAGAGGGAGAAGCAGGCTTCCCGCAGAGCAGGGAGCCCGATGCGGGGCTCGATCCCAGGACCCTGGGATCATGACCTGAGCCGAAGGCAGACGCTTAACGACTGAGCCACCCAGGCACCC
>NW_028004612.1:0-200 GCF_054177405.1 Leptonychotes weddellii | reverse complement strand
TTTATTCTTATGTTAATCCCCATACATTACATCATTAGTTTTAGATGAAGTGTTCCATGATTCATTGTTTGTGCATAACACCCAGTGCTCCATGCAGAATGTGCCCTCCTCAATACCCACCACCAGGCTAACCCATCCTCCCACCCCCCTCCCCTCTAGAACCCTGTTTGTTTTTCAGAGTCCATCATCTCTCATGGTTC
>NW_028004611.1:0-200 GCF_054177405.1 Leptonychotes weddellii | reverse complement strand
TTTTTTTTAAAGATTTTATTTATTTATTTGACAGAGACAGAGACAGCGAGAGCAGGAACACAAGCAGGGGGAGTGGGAGAGGGAGAAGCAGGCTTCCTGCTGAGCCGGGAGCCCGATGTGGGACTCGATCCCAGGACCCTGGGATCATGACCTGAGCCGAAGGCAGTCGCTTAACCAACTGAGCCACCCAGGCGCCCCAT
>NW_028004610.1:0-200 GCF_054177405.1 Leptonychotes weddellii | reverse complement strand
TTTTTTTTTTTTTTAAAGATTTTATTTATTTATTTGAGAGAGAGAGAATGAGAGAGAACACATGAGAGGGGATAGGGTCAGAGGGCAAAGCAGACTCCCTGCCGAGCAGGGAGCCTGATGCGGGACTCGATCCAGGGACTCCAGGATCATGACCTGAGCCGAAGGCAGTCGCTTAACCAACTGAGCCACCCAGGCGCCCA
>NW_028004609.1:0-200 GCF_054177405.1 Leptonychotes weddellii | reverse complement strand
TGGCCTCATAAAACGAGTTTGGAAGTTTTCCTTCCATTTCTATTTTTTGGAACAGTTTCAGAAGAATAGGTATTAATTCTTCTTGAAATGTTTGGTAGAATTCCCCTGGGAAGCCATCTGGCCCTGGGCTTTTGTTTGTTGGGAGATTTTTGATGACTGCTTCAATTTCCTTAGTGGTTATAGGTCTGTTCAGGTTTTCT
>NW_028004608.1:0-986 GCF_054177405.1 Leptonychotes weddellii | reverse complement strand
TGGTTTGATCCCTATCCAGCTGAATTCCTGAGAGGAGACGAAATCCAGGTCTCCTACTCCTCCGCCATCTTGCTCCGCCCCCACCTGTCTGTGATGTTCTTTATGAAACTACTATGGGAATCTTTTCCATTGGCTTTCTTTTGATTAATATATTCATGAGATATATATATATTTTATCCACTTTCATTTGTTTTCTAGGGTTATGTCTGAAGGGAGTACAATGGGGACAGCAAATATTTTAATCTCTTTTTATTGGTGACTTCTGACCATTTACTTTTAATGCATTTGTTGGTATGTGAGGGACTAAGATTTCCATTTTATTTTTTGTTTTTTTCCTTTTTTTTGGTTCCTGTTTTCTTTTGGTTACTTGAAGAATTTTTAGAATGTTATTTTGATTGATCTGTCTTGTTTTAAATTTGCATATTTGTATAGCTTTTAGTAGTTGCTGTAGGTATTTACTTTATATAATAACTTACCATATTCTACTGGTGTCATTGACAAATTCACATGAAATACAGAAACCTGGCTTCCCTTTACATCCATTTTCCCTTCTTTGTTTATGTTTGTCTTAAAAATTTCCTCTACCTACGTTTAAAATGACATGAGATAGTGTAATTTTTGCTTCGATCCTTAAATACATCTTAGAAAACTCAAGTGGAGAAGGCAAGTCTATTCTATTTAACTGATGTTTTTGCATACCGTATTCTTTTTTTCCTGTAAATTCCAAGTTATTTTCCTTTATAGTTTCTTTTCCTAGTGCATTTCCTTTAGACATTCTTTATTATAGATCCGCTGGCAACAAATTCTCTTAGTTTTCCTTTATATGAGAATATCTTCATTTTCAATCAGTCATGAAGGATATTTGGATTGACAATTTTGTGTCAGTATTTGAAAACTGTTGTGCCACTTTTTTCTTGTCTCCATTGTTTTCAATGAGAAATCCCCTGTGTTTCAAACTGTCCCCCCCACCACCGCTGTCCTAAGGT
>NW_028004607.1:0-200 GCF_054177405.1 Leptonychotes weddellii | reverse complement strand
TTTTTTTTTTTTTTAAAGATTTTATTTATTTATTTGCGAGAGAGAATGAGAGACAGAGAGCACGAGAGGGAGGAGGGTCAGAGGGAGAAGCAGACTCCCCACTGAGCAGGGAGCCCGATGCGGGACTCGATCCCGGGACTCCAGGATCATGACCTGAGCCGAAGGCAGTCGCTTAACCGACTGAGCCACCCAGGCGCCCA
>NW_028004606.1:0-200 GCF_054177405.1 Leptonychotes weddellii | reverse complement strand
TTTTTTTTTTTTTTAAAGATTTTATTTATTTATTTGACAGAGAGAGACACAGCGAGAGAGGGAACACAAGTAGGGGGAGTGGGAGAGGGAGAAGCAGGCTTCCCGCGGAGCAGGGAGCCCGATGCGGGGCTCGATCCCGGGACCCTGGGATCATGACCTGAGCCGAAGGCAGACGCTTAACCGACTGAGCCACCCAGGCA
>NW_028004605.1:0-200 GCF_054177405.1 Leptonychotes weddellii | reverse complement strand
GGCCCGGCGCGGCGGCGTCAAGCGCATCTCCGGCCTCATCTACGAGGAGACCCGCGGGGTGCTCAAGGTGTTCCTGGAGAACGTGATCCGGGACGCCGTCACCTACACGGAGCACGCCAAGCGCAAGACGGTCACGGCCATGGACGTGGTCTACGCGCTCAAGCGCCAGGGCCGCACCCTCTACGGCTTCGGGGGCTGAG
>NW_028004604.1:0-200 GCF_054177405.1 Leptonychotes weddellii | reverse complement strand
TTTTTTTTTTTTTTTTAAAGATTTATTTATTTATTTGAGAGAGAGAATGAGCGAGAGAAAGCACGAGAGGGGGGAGGGTCAGAGGGAGAAGCAGACTCCCTGCCGAGCAGGGAGCCCGATGCGGGACTCGATCCCGGGACTCCAGGATCATGACCTGAGCCGAAGGCAGTCGCTTAACCAACTGAGCCACCCAGGCGCCC
>NW_028004603.1:0-200 GCF_054177405.1 Leptonychotes weddellii | reverse complement strand
TTTTTTTTTTTTTTTTTAAAGATTTTATTTATTTATTTGACAGAGAGAGACACAGCGAGAGAGGGAACACAAGCAGGGGGAGTGGGAGAGGGAGAAGCAGGCTCCCCGCAGAGCAGGGAGCCCGATGCAGGACTCGATCCCAGGACCCTGGGATCATGACCTGAGCTGAAGGCAGTCGCTTAACCAACTGAGCCACCCAG
>NW_028004602.1:0-200 GCF_054177405.1 Leptonychotes weddellii | reverse complement strand
TTTTTTTTTTTTTTTTTTAAAGATTTTATTTATTTATTTGAGAGAGAGAATGAGAGACAGCACGAGAGGGAAGCGGGTCAGAGGGAGAAGCAGACCCCCCGCCGAGCAGGGAGCCCGATGCGGGACTCGATCCCGGGACTCCAGGATCATGACCTGAGCCGAAGGCAGTCGCTTAACCAACTGAGCCACCCAGGCGCCCC
>NW_028004601.1:0-200 GCF_054177405.1 Leptonychotes weddellii | reverse complement strand
TTTTTTTTTTTTAAGATGTTATTTATTTATTTGAGACAGAGAGAATGAGATACAGAGAGCATGAGAGGGAGGAGGGTCAGAGGGAGAAGCAGACTCCCCGCCGAGCAGGGAGCCCGATGCGGGACTCGATCCAGGGACTCCAGGATCATGACCTGAGCCGAAGGCAGTCGCTTAACCAACTGAGCCACCCAGGCGCCCCT
>NW_028004600.1:0-200 GCF_054177405.1 Leptonychotes weddellii | reverse complement strand
CCACTCCCCCTGCTTGTGTTCCCTCTCTCGCTGTGTCTCTCTCTGTCAAATAAATAAATAAAATCTTTAAAAAAAAAAAAATTTTAAATATGCCTTAATTTGTCTTGTATCCAATGTGCCTGTCACTTTTTACACTACTTCAATTTTTTCACAACACTTATTATAATCTGAAATATTTATGTACTTGTTTATTTTTTTTT
>NW_028004599.1:0-200 GCF_054177405.1 Leptonychotes weddellii | reverse complement strand
TTCTTTATCCAGTCATCTGTCGATGGACATCTTGGCTCTTTCCACAGTTTGGCTATTGTGGACATTGCTGCTATAAACATCGGGGTGCACGTACCCCTTCGGATCCCTACTTTTGTATCTTTGGGGTAAATACCCAGTAGTGCAATTGCTGGATCGTAGGGTAGCTCTATTTTCAACTTTTTGAGGAACCTCCATACAGA
>NW_028004598.1:0-200 GCF_054177405.1 Leptonychotes weddellii | reverse complement strand
TTGGTAAACCCTGAGGACTCTGGCTAATAATGATGTGCCAATGTAGGTTCATCAATCATAACAAATGTACCACTCTGGTGGGGGATGTTGATAATATGAGAGGCTATGCATATTTAGGGGCAGTAGGTGTATGGGAAATCTCTGTACTTTACTCTCAATTTTGCTATACTGCCCTAAAAAATAAACTTTATTTAAAAATA
>NW_028004597.1:0-986 GCF_054177405.1 Leptonychotes weddellii | reverse complement strand
TCATGCATGCACTCTCTCTCTCAAAAATAAATAAAATCTTCCTAAAAAATCTACTTGTGTGCCCAAACAACATGTTTCTAATATTGAGAAAGATTAAGACCCTTTGCTCAACTGCCCAGACAAATTTGAATCAAAGAACAGATCCTAAGTTTTTGTTCCTCTATAAAGTATTAATTCAAAAAAAAAAACAACAACGAAGTATTAATTCTGAATTTCCATATAGATCCCTATCAGTAAACAAAGTTAGGCATCCATAAAAATTCTTAAGAATCTCTAAGGCAAAAGCACCAATGTGAGCAGGTCTCCTGCCAGCTCTTTTTAGGAACTCACCAATCACAAACACTTTTCTAAACTCCACCAACCTATATGTGAGTGCTATCAGCTAGATATATGAAGTTCCAACTTCCATCCTACAATGTTGATCTGATACAAGGCATGAGGCATGGCTGCTAATGATCCAAAGACTTCTGCCTAGAGGGGGAAATAATTAATCATAGAAGCACTTAACAGTGGACTGACTTAACCTGAAGTAGATTTCAGGTGCTACAAGAGCTAGGAAAGTATGACTTTGTACCTAATAATCATATTTTTAATGGACCACACTTTTGTAATTTAGTATTTGTTGATTTGACATGAATAATATTCTTCCCCTCATTCCTCCTTTAGGGCACATAGATACCTACGCTTCTTTAAAGTCATCATATTAACATTTCCCAAAGCTGTGAGCATACTTCTAAATTTATCTCTATTTCTGTAAAGTCAAATGCCTCACTAACACTTCCCCAACATGAAAAAGTAATCAGAGTTAAGTGTTTCAATCAAGAAAAAAAATACTTTAATTCCTTAACTGCAAAAGACCTTTACCTCAAATGCCCCGCTAAACAGTTATTTCTACTTAGTAAAGCATATGAGAATTGCTGCCTTGAAGGATAATTGGGGAAATAATACAATTTTGTTTTGTAATTCACAAAAACAAAGAAAAATGT
>NW_028004596.1:0-200 GCF_054177405.1 Leptonychotes weddellii | reverse complement strand
TCGCCTCGGATTCACTTCTCCGCATGTCCTACCTTCCAGAAAGTGGTCGCTTTTCTGTTCAGAGAGTTGTTGCTATTCCTTTCTTCGATCTCCTGTTGAGTTTGTAGGTGTTCAGAATGGTTTGATCCCTATCCAGCTGAATTCCTGAGAGGAGACGAAATCCAGGTCTCCTACTCCTCCGCCATCTTGCTCCGCCCCCC
>NW_028004595.1:0-200 GCF_054177405.1 Leptonychotes weddellii | reverse complement strand
TTTTTTTTTAAAGATTTTATTTATTTATTTGAGACAGAGAGAATGAGAGAGACAGAGAGCACATGAGAGGGGGGAGGGTCAGAGGGAGAAGCAGGCTCCCCGCCGAGCAGGGAGCCCGATGCGGGACTCGATCCAGGGACTCCAGGATCATGACCTGAGCCGAAGGCAGTCGCTTAACCAACTGAGCCACCCAGGCGCCC
>NW_028004594.1:0-200 GCF_054177405.1 Leptonychotes weddellii | reverse complement strand
TTTTTTTTTTTTTTTAAAGATTTTATTTATTTATTTGACAGAGAGACACAGCGAGAGAGGGAACACAAGCAGGGGGAGTGGGAGAGGGAGAAGCAGGCTTCCCGCCGAGCAGGGAGCCCGATGTGGGGCTCGATCCCAGGACCCTGGGATCATGACCTGAGCCGAAGGCAGACGCTTAACGACTGAGCCACCCAGGCGCC
>NW_028004593.1:0-200 GCF_054177405.1 Leptonychotes weddellii | reverse complement strand
TGGGGCAAGCTGCCCGTCTCTGCTGAGCTCCGTCTCCTCTCTGTCCGATGGGAATGACGTCTTCCGTCCCGCGTTCCCCACGACGGTGCTGCCAGGAGAACGAGTCAAGGAGGACGCCGATGGGAATGCATTTCATAACCTGAAAGGACAGGCTGATGCCAAGGACCGTCCATGCTGCCCTGCTTCTGACATTGTCCTGC
>NW_028004592.1:0-200 GCF_054177405.1 Leptonychotes weddellii | reverse complement strand
CGGGGCAAGCTGCCCGTCTCTGCTGAGCTCCGTCTCCTCTCTGTCCGATGGGAATGACGTCTTCCGTCCCGCGTTCCCCACGACGGTGCTGCCAGGAGAACGAGTCAAGGAGGACGCCGATGGGAATGCATTTCATAACCTGAAAGGACAGGCTGATGCCAAGGACCGTCCATGCTGCCCTGCTTCTGACATTGTCCTGT
>NW_028004591.1:0-200 GCF_054177405.1 Leptonychotes weddellii | reverse complement strand
TTTTTTTTTTAAAGATTTTATTTATTTATTTGAGAGCGAGAATGACAGAGAGAGAGAGAGCATGAGAGGGGGAGGGTCAGAGGGAGAAGCAGACTCCCTGCCAAGCAGGGAGCCCGATGCGGGACTCGATCCCGGGACTCCAGGATCATGACCTGAGCCGAAGGCAGTCGCTTAACCAACTGAGCCACCCAGGCGCCCCT
>NW_028004590.1:0-200 GCF_054177405.1 Leptonychotes weddellii | reverse complement strand
TTTTTTTTTTTTTTTTAAAGATTTTATTTATTTATTTGAGAGAGAGAGAATGAGAGACAGAGACCATGAGAGGGAGGAAGGTCAGAGGGAGAAGCAGACTCCCTGCCGAGCAGGGAGCCCGATGCGGGACTCGATCCCGGGACTCCAGGATCATGACCTGAGCCGAAGGCAGTCGCTTAACCAACTGAGCCACCCAGGCG
>NW_028004589.1:0-200 GCF_054177405.1 Leptonychotes weddellii | reverse complement strand
GTTTTTTTTTTTTATTCTTATGTTAATCCCCATACATTACATCATTAGTTCTAGATGAAGTGTTCCATGATTCATTGTTCGTGCACAACACCCAGTGCTCCATGCAGAACGTGCCCTCCTCAATACCCACCACCAGGCCAACCCATCCTCCCACCCCCCTCCCCTCTAGAACCCTCAGTTTGTTTTTCAGAGTCCATCGT
>NW_028004588.1:0-200 GCF_054177405.1 Leptonychotes weddellii | reverse complement strand
GCACAACACCCAGTGCTCCATGCAGAACGTGCCCTCCTCAATACCCACCACCAGGCCAACCCATCCTCCCACCCCCCTCCCCTCTAGAACCCTCAGTTTGTTTTTCAGAGTCCATCGTCTCTCATGGTTCGTCCACCCCTCCGATTTCCCCCGCTTCATTCCTCCCCTCCCGCTACCTTCTTCTTCTTCTTTTTTTTTTT
>NW_028004587.1:0-200 GCF_054177405.1 Leptonychotes weddellii | reverse complement strand
TTTCTTTTTTTTTTTTTAAGATTTTATTTATTTGCAAGAGAGAGAATGAGAGACAGAGAGCATGAGAGGGAGGAGGGTCAGAGGGAGAAGCAGACTCCCTGCTGAGCAGGGAGCCCGATGCGGGACTCGATCCCGGGACTCCAGGATCATGACCTGAGCCGAAGGCAGTCGCTTAACCAACTGAGCCACCCAGGCGCCCC
>NW_028004586.1:0-986 GCF_054177405.1 Leptonychotes weddellii | reverse complement strand
ACAGTTTTTTGAGTGTAGACCCCAAGCCAACCGTGCTTAGCTGCTGTGGGGCCTTCTCAGAACCCCTGTTCTAGACTCTTCAACATGATATAATCCTGCAGGAAGGAGAAGAAAACCGAGGGGGAGCCACTTGGCTTTCCAAGTGCAGCTAAGGAACGTTCTATGGTGGAAAGAATGGAGCGTCCTCCATAGAAAGATAACAAATGAGATATCTGAATTTATCCTTTCTGTGTTCAAACCTGTGAAATTCTTCTCTTTTCCTTCTCAAAGTTACTTGAATGGACTTTATTTTCCAACTAGGCCATCTGGCCTCCTCTGTTACTGGGCTAGATTATTGCATTGCCAGGGCTCTGAACAGCCGGGCTGTGGGGTTCACTCTCACCTGGCCGAGTCTTACTACTGTGCTGGCAGCTGGTGGAGAGGCTTCGCCCGGATGGGGAGCGCAGAGCATGGGCTCCTGGTGAACTCAGCTAGCAGGTTAGTCTTTGTTCCCGAGCTGCTGCTGCTTTGCCTCTCAGTCGACACAAAGCCTCGGGTGCGTGGTCCGTTCTAGCTGGTGCCCTTCAGCTGAAGTTCGTCCAAACCCCAGGGAGTCTGTGTGTGACAGGCATCTATGAAACTTCTCCTACACGATCGTAACTGCCAGGGAAAACGGCCCCTCACTAAACTTGTTTGTGACCCTTCTCCCTGAAGATGTCAATCGGGGCGCTCACGGACAGAATGAGAGCCCTTGCAGGTAGCCCAGCAAGAGAGTCCTGGCAGCTCGAGCCGGGCTTGCCTGTTCGCTTCTGTTTTCTCTCCGGGACCACTGCTGCCTCCAGGGCAGCAACATCTCCGACTTGTGCTCAGGGCTTGGTCCCCAGCACAGCGCCGGGCACACAGGCGAGGAAAGTGACCATGGATGCTCGTGGAATGCATGCAAGCCTGAGATGCTCTCCCTCCCTCAGGGACAAGTTTTGGGTTTTTTTTTTTCTTTTTCCAAGATC
>NW_028004585.1:0-200 GCF_054177405.1 Leptonychotes weddellii | reverse complement strand
TTTTTTTTTTTTTTTTTAAGATTTTATTTATTTGCGAGAGAGAGAATGAGAGACAGAGAGCATGAGAGGGAGGAGGGTCAGAGGGAGAAGCAGACTCCCTGCTGAGCAGGGAGCCCGATGCGGGACTCGATCCCGGGACTCCAGGATCATGACCTGAGCCGAAGGCAGTCGCTTAACCAACTGAGCCACCCAGGCGCCCC
>NW_028004584.1:0-200 GCF_054177405.1 Leptonychotes weddellii | reverse complement strand
CTTCCTACAAAGGATATTGTTTTAGACATGGTCACAGCTTGTTTTTGGTAAGCTATTCTTGTACATTCTATATCTTGCATTAAGCCAGTATCATTGTTTCCTAGAGCCCAGAGCTATGCATCAGTCTGTTTCAGTTAGGGGTGTTTTTCCAGTATGGTATGAAAATGGCACACACTGCCACACTTTTTTTTTTTTTTTTT
>NW_028004583.1:0-200 GCF_054177405.1 Leptonychotes weddellii | reverse complement strand
TGGGTGGCTCAGTTGGTTAAGCGACTGCCTTCGGCTCAGGTCATGATCCCAGGGTCCTGGGATCGAGTCCCGCATCGGGCTCCCTGCTCTGCGGGGAGCCTGCTTCTCCCTCTCCCACTCCCCCTGCTTGTGTTCCCTCTCTCGCTGTGTCTCTCTCTGTCAAATAAATAAATAAAATCTTTAAAAAAAAAAAAAAAAGA
>NW_028004582.1:0-200 GCF_054177405.1 Leptonychotes weddellii | reverse complement strand
TTTTTTTTTTTTTTTTTTAAAGATTTTATTTATTTATTTGACAGAGAGAGCGAGAGAGCACAAGCAGGGGGAACAGTAGAGGGAGAGGGAGAAGCAGGCTCCCCGCCAAGCAGGGAGCCCGATGCGGGGCTCGATCCCAGGACCCTGAGATCATGACCTGAGCTGAAGGCAGACGCTTAACGACTGAGCCACCCAGGCAC
>NW_028004581.1:0-200 GCF_054177405.1 Leptonychotes weddellii | reverse complement strand
GGGGACACCCGCCTAGCCAGCCAGATCAGCCGAATCAACCCTGGCGATCAATGGGGTGACAGATGTCGCAGCCAGATCGCCCTCACATCCAATTTCTGTTATGGAAAAGCCCACGCCCATATATTTCTTACATCAGCACAGTCATACAGACAGAATAATTATTGAGAATGAAATGAAAATTCTCTACATATTTTTTATCC
>NW_028004580.1:0-200 GCF_054177405.1 Leptonychotes weddellii | reverse complement strand
TTTTTTTTTTTTTTTTTAAGATTTTATTTATTTGCGAGAGAGAGAATGAGAGACAGAGAGCATGAGAGGGAGGAGGGTCAGAGGGAGAAGCAGACTCCCTGCCGAGCAGGGAGCCCGATGCGGGACTCGATCCCAGGACTCCAGGATCATGACCTGAGCCGAAGGCAGTCGCTTAACCAACTGAGCCACCCAGGCGCCCC
>NW_028004579.1:0-200 GCF_054177405.1 Leptonychotes weddellii | reverse complement strand
TATTCTTATGTTAATCCCCATACATTACATCATTAGTTTTAGATGAAGTGTTCCATGATTCATTGTTTGTGCATAACACCCAGTGCTCCATGCAGAATGTGCCCTCCTCAATACCCACCACCAGGCTAACCCATCCTCCCACCCCCCTCCCCTCTAGAACCCTGTTTGTTTTTCAGAGTCCATCGTCTCTCATGGTTCGT
>NW_028004578.1:0-200 GCF_054177405.1 Leptonychotes weddellii | reverse complement strand
TCGTGCACAACACCCAGTGCTCCATGCAGAACGTGCCCTCCTCAATACCCACCACCAGGCCAACCCATCCTCCCACCCCCCTCCCCTCTAGAACCCTCAGTTTGTTTTTCAGAGTCCATCTTCTCTCATGGTTCGTCCACCCCTCCGATTTCCCCCGCTTCATTCCTCCCCTCCCGCTACCTTCTTCTTCTTTTTTTTTT
>NW_028004577.1:0-200 GCF_054177405.1 Leptonychotes weddellii | reverse complement strand
TTTTTTTTTTTAAAGATTTTATTTATTTATTTGACAGAGAAAGACACAGCGAGAGAGGGAACACAAACGGGGAGTGGGAGAGGGAGAAGCAGACTCCCCGCCGAGCAGGGAGCCCGATGCGGGACTCGATCCCGGGACTCCAGGATCATGACCTGAGCCGAAGGCAGTCGCTTAACCAACTGAGCCACCCAGGCGCCCTC
>NW_028004576.1:0-200 GCF_054177405.1 Leptonychotes weddellii | reverse complement strand
TTTAAGCAACGTTAAAGGTGAAGATAACCCACAGAAAATCTACAGATTAGTTCAAATAATTCTTTTAAATGAAGAAATTAAAATATTGAATATATTGGTCTGTGGTATAAATAGGCAATGATCAGACTATCCCTTTCCCTAATACCTAAAATATGGAAAACAACATCATGTTGAGATCTATTTTGACAAAATAAATTGTC
>NW_028004575.1:0-986 GCF_054177405.1 Leptonychotes weddellii | reverse complement strand
AAGTTAACAATTCAGATACTACTGTACATATATACTGGAATTGAACAATTAAGTATCTCCCATGCAGAAGAATTTGAAATAACTTATGTAGGTACTTTGCTCTAAAGGAGGGGGGAACATAACTCCTTACTCCTTAAGTGTGGGCTATATGTAGTGACTTCCTTCCAAAGAGCCTGGTTTGGAAAGGGGAGGGGGGGAAGAGAAGAGAAGAGTAACTTTACAGTGGAGAAACCTGACAAACACTACTTCAGCCAGATGATCAGGGTAAACATCAGTGGTCCCAAATCATATTGATGGTATGTAACTGCTTCTTTTAACACTAAGACTTGGCTTCCACAGGTGTGCTTCTCATTAGCATCATCAGATTTACATTTCACAATCAGAATCAAAGGTGGTATATGAATACTTATATTCCTGTCTCAAAACTCTCATTATAGAGTCTTTTTCCTCTTCAATATAACAGAACACCATTACGGTGATATTTTTTATGTGTAAAACACCATACACTCATAAGATGGTCAGGTTATAGGGGAACTTTTTGAGCAGTGTGATAAATCCTTACAGTAACAGCTGTCGCTAAAATGATGCACTGAATCTCCTCCAAAAATCTCAGCCTGTGGGGCACCTGGGTGGCTCAGTCGTTAAGTGTCTGCCTTCGGCTCGGGTCATGATCCCAGGGTCCTGGGATCGAGCCCCACATCGGGCTCCCTGCTCAGCGGGAGGCCTGCTTCTCCCTCTCCCACTCCCCCTGCTTGTGTTCCCTCTCTCGCTGTCTCTCTCTGTCAAATAAATAAATAAAAAATCTAAAAAAAAAAAAAAAATCTCAGCCTGCCTATTCTTTACTATGTCTTGACTATAGCATCTCTTGACCAAGACAATGCTATTGTTCAAAAACTGATTCCTTGTGAAAAATGTGATGACAGTTTTGTCAGTAGCTGTGTTCCATAGTTCCCTGATCTGGAATTCAGGGCAGACAATCATTCGAT
>NW_028004574.1:0-200 GCF_054177405.1 Leptonychotes weddellii | reverse complement strand
CTTAAGCAACGTTAAAGGTGAAGATAACCCACAGAAAATCTACAGATTAGTTCAAATAATTCTTTTAAATGAAGAAATTAAAATATTGAATATATTGGTCTGTGGTATAAATAGGCAATGATCAGACTATCCCTTTCCCTAATACCTAAAATATGGAAAACAACATCATGTTGAGATCTATTTTGACAAAATAAATTGTT
>NW_028004573.1:0-200 GCF_054177405.1 Leptonychotes weddellii | reverse complement strand
TATGGTAGCTCTATTTTCAACTTTTTGAGGAACCTCCATACAGTTTTCCAGAGTGGCTGCACCAGCTTGCATTCCCACCAACAGTGTAGGAGGGTTCCCCTTTCTCCGCATCCCCGCCAACATCTGTCGTTTCCTGACTTGTTAATTTTAGCCATTCTGACTGGTGTGAGGTGGTATCTCATTGAGGTTTTGATTTGGAT
>NW_028004572.1:0-200 GCF_054177405.1 Leptonychotes weddellii | reverse complement strand
TTTTACATAAAGGACAACTTCAAAAGTCTGCAGAACTTTAAATGATATCAGATACACCTTCAAAAAATGCTGGTATACAGTTAGATTTCTGAATAATTCTTTAAAAACGTTAGATTTAGGGCACCTGGGTGGCTCAGTCATTAAGCGTCTGCCTTTGGCTCAGGTCATGGTCCCAGGGTCCTGGGATCGAGCCCCACATC
>NW_028004571.1:0-200 GCF_054177405.1 Leptonychotes weddellii | reverse complement strand
TTTTTTTTTTTTTTTAAAGATTTTATTTATTCATTTGAGACACAGAGATACAGAGAGAGAGCATGAGCAGGGGAGAGGCAGAGGGAGAGGGAGAAGCAGGCTCCCCGCTGAGCCAGGAGCCCGATGTGGGGCTCGATCCCAGGACCCTGGGATCATGACCTGAGCTGAAGGCAGATGCTTAACCATCTGAGCCACCCAGG
>NW_028004570.1:0-200 GCF_054177405.1 Leptonychotes weddellii | reverse complement strand
TTTTTTTTTTTAATTTTTTTATTGTTATGTTAATCCCCATACATTACATCATTAGTTTTAGATGTAGTGTTCCATGATTCATTGTTTGTGCATAACACCCAGTGCTCCATGCAGAACGTGCCCTCCTCAATACCCATCACCAGGCTAACCCATCCTCCCACCCCCCTCCCCTCTAGAACCCTCAGTTTGTTTTTCAGAGT
>NW_028004569.1:0-200 GCF_054177405.1 Leptonychotes weddellii | reverse complement strand
TTTTTTTTTTTTTAAAGATTTTATTTATTTATTTGAGACAGAGAGAATGAGAGAGAGAGAGCACATGAGAGGGGGGAGGGTCAGAGGGAGAAGCAGGCACCCTGCCGAGCAGGGAGCCCGATGCGGGACTCGATCCAGGGACTCCAGGATCATGACCTGAGCCGAAGGCAGTCGCTTAACCAACTGAGCCACCCAGGCGC
>NW_028004568.1:0-200 GCF_054177405.1 Leptonychotes weddellii | reverse complement strand
TTTTTTTTTTTTTTTAAAGATTTTATTTATTTATTTGAGACAGAGAGAATGAGAGAGAGAGAGCACATGAGAGGGGGGAGGGTCAGAGGCAGAAGCAGGCTCCCTGCCGAGCAGGGAGCCCGATGCGGGACTCAATCCAGGGACTCCAGGATCATGACCTGAGCCGAAGGCAGTCGCTTAACCAACTGAGCCACCCAGGC
>NW_028004567.1:0-200 GCF_054177405.1 Leptonychotes weddellii | reverse complement strand
TTTTTTTTTTTTTTTTAAGATTTTATTTATTTATTTGAGAGAGAGAGAATGAGAGACAGAGAGCATGAGAGGGAGGAGGGTCAGAGGGAGAAGCAGACTCCCTGCCGAGCAGGGAGCCCGATGTGGGACTCGATCCCGGGACTCCAGGATCATGACCTGAGCCGAAGGCAGTCGCTTAACCAACTGAGCCACCCAGGCGC
>NW_028004566.1:0-200 GCF_054177405.1 Leptonychotes weddellii | reverse complement strand
TGCAAATGGCAAGATCTCATTCCTTTTGATGGCTGCATAATATTCCATTGTATATATATACCACATCTTCTTTATCCAGTCATCTGTCGATGGACATCTTGGCTCTTTCCACAGTTTGGCTATTGTGGACATTGCTGCTATAAACATCGGGGTGCACGTACCCCTTCGGATCCCTACTTTTGTATCTTTGGGGTAAATAC
>NW_028004565.1:0-200 GCF_054177405.1 Leptonychotes weddellii | reverse complement strand
TTTTTTTTTAAAGATTTTATTTATTTATTTGACAGAGAGAGACACAGCGAGAGAGGGAACACAAGCAGGGGGAGTGGGAGAGGGAGAAGCAGGCTCCCCGCAGAGCAGGGAGCCCGATGTGGGACTCGATCCCAGGACCCTGGGATCATGACCTGAGCCGAAGGCAGTCGCTCAACCGACTGAGCCACCCAGGCGCCCAA
>NW_028004564.1:0-986 GCF_054177405.1 Leptonychotes weddellii | reverse complement strand
GAGCCCAAGGTGGGGCTCGATCCCAGGACCCTGGGACCATGACCTGAGCCGAAGGCAGAAGCTTAACGACTGAGCCACCCAGGAGTCCCTGTTTTGTTTTGTTTTTTTAAATTGCATGAAATAATCTTTCTTGGTTTAGTCAACTGACACACATTTTCAAGATTGCAATAAAAGGAATACTGTACTAATTCTAAAAGCTAACATTTGAGATCTCTATATATCTTGTTTTTTTTTTTTCAGAGAGTGATGTGAAAAGCAGTAGGAAATTTTTGAGAATGGAAAATGTAGTAAATAGCATTCTTTGTAGGATACTAATCTACCATTGTTAACCTAATTGAATCCAGTGATCTTTCTTCTTTGCAAGAAATATTTTTCCTCCAGATGCTATTAATTAAACCAAATAATAAACAATAGGCTAAGGTAACCCCTGAGCAAAACACCATTACCTCCTGCTGTCTGACCAAAAAAGCATCAGTGAAGCTTCTTGGATCATTTTTGTCAAATTTATGCTGATGATCTAGGAAAGTCATCCTTATAAAAGCAAATAATTCATCTCTATTCCTGAGTACTGTCTTATGACTTTTTAGGAGGAACCCCAAAACTGGAAACATATTGAAAAGCTGAAAGAATAAAAAACAGCAAAGTAAGTTAAATATACATATGTAATGTGTGCAACAATGGGAATGACACCATTATTTCTGGAAGCATTATAGAAATAACATCTCATTTAGACTTCAATTTTGTCTCAACTAACTGGCAGACTGACCTGGAAAACATGATTTCCTCGCTTAGTGGAACTAGGTAACTTACAATGAATATTGATATGGTTTATAGTAAGTTCTATGTACCCGAAGTATTTTGTATATTATGCCAGAGTAACCCAACACGTCTACTTAGAGGTTAGACAAGACATGGAAACAGTATTGGCTTTATGGTTAGGGCTATAAATCTAAGTGTTTTTCCTGCAAACTCCTAGGTGATTCCAG
>NW_028004563.1:0-200 GCF_054177405.1 Leptonychotes weddellii | reverse complement strand
CTTTTTTTTTTTTTATTCTTATGTTAATCCCCATACATTACATCATTAGTTCTAGATGAAGTGTTCCATGATTCATTGTTCGTGCACAACACCCAGTGCTCCATGCAGAATGTGCCCTCCTCAATACCCACCACCAGGCCAACCCATCCTCCCACCCCCCTCCCCTCTAGAACCCTCAGTTTGTTTTTCAGAGTCCATCT
>NW_028004562.1:0-200 GCF_054177405.1 Leptonychotes weddellii | reverse complement strand
GTAATCTAACCAGGATGCAGTCCTTGGGGTGCCTGCTCTTTTTCCACAGTTTACCCTTTCTCCCAGTGTGTACCCCTTCTGGCATGAATCAAAAGTCCTCGGGTATTTATTAGCACCCATCATCCCCAGCAGCCCCTGAACTTTACTTTTCTCTCTGTGTCATTGTGAGGCTCCTGAAAGCTTTGTTGCTCAGGTTCTCG
>NW_028004561.1:0-200 GCF_054177405.1 Leptonychotes weddellii | reverse complement strand
TGAGAACCTGAGCAACAAAGCTTTCAGGAGCCTCACAATGACACAGAGAGAAAAGTAAAGTTCAGGGGCTGCTGGGGATGATGGGTGCTAATAAATACCCGAGGACTTTTGATTCATGCCAGAAGGGGTACACACTGGGAGAAAGGGTAAACTGTGGAAAAAGAGCAGGCACCCCAAGGACTGCATCCTGGTTAGATTAT
>NW_028004560.1:0-200 GCF_054177405.1 Leptonychotes weddellii | reverse complement strand
TTTCTTTTTTTTTTTTTTTTAAAGATTTTATTTATTTATTTGAGACAGAGAGAATGAGAGACAGAGAGCATGAGAGGGAGGAGGGTCAGAGGGAGAAGCAGACTCCCTGCCGAGCAGGGAGCCCGATGCGGGACTCGATCCCGGGACTCCAGGATCATGACCTGAGCCGAAGGCAGTCGCTTAACCAACTGAGCCACCCA
>NW_028004559.1:0-200 GCF_054177405.1 Leptonychotes weddellii | reverse complement strand
TTTTTTTTTTTTTTAAAGATTTTATTTATTTATTTGAGACAGAGAGAATGAGAGAGACAGAGAGCACATGAGAGGGGGGAGGGTCAGAGGGAGAAGCAGGCTCCCTGCCGAGCAGGGAGCCCGATGCGGGACTCGATCCCGGGACTCCAGGATCATGACCTGAGCCGAAGGCAGTCGCTTAACCAACTGAGCCACCCAGG
>NW_028004558.1:0-200 GCF_054177405.1 Leptonychotes weddellii | reverse complement strand
GGCGCCTGAGTGGCTCAGTCGGTTAAGCGACTGCCTTCGGCTCAGGTCATGATCCTGGAGTCCCGGGATCGAGTCCCGCATCGGGCTCCCTGCTCGGCGAGGAGCCTGCTTCTCCCTCTGACCCTCCCCCCTCTCATGTACTCTCTCTCATTCTCGCTCTCTCAAATAAATAAATAAAATCTTTAAAAAAAAAAAAAAAT
>NW_028004557.1:0-200 GCF_054177405.1 Leptonychotes weddellii | reverse complement strand
AGGGCACCTGGGTGGCTCAGTTGGTTAAGCGACTGCCTTCGGCTCAGGTCATGATCCTGGAGTCCCGGGATCGAGTCCCACATCAGGCTCCCTGCTCAGCAGGGAGTCTGCTTCTCCCTCTGACCCTCCTCCCTCTCATGCTCTCTGTCTCTCATTCTCTCTCTCGCAAATAAATAAAAAATCTTAAAAAAAAAAAAATT
>NW_028004556.1:0-200 GCF_054177405.1 Leptonychotes weddellii | reverse complement strand
TGGTGATGGGTATTGAGGAGGGCACGTTCTGCATGGAGCACTGGGTGTTATGCACAAACAATGAATCATGGAACACTACATCTAAAACTAATGATGTAATGTATGGGGATTAACATAATAAAAAAATTAAAAAAAAAAAAAGAAACCTATTCATGTAGCATTCATTCCACAGAAGTTTCTAAGTGCTTCCTATGCACAGA
>NW_028004555.1:0-200 GCF_054177405.1 Leptonychotes weddellii | reverse complement strand
TTTTTTTAAAGATTTTATTTATTTATTTGAGACAGAGAGAATGAGAGACAGAGAGCATGAGAGGGAGGAGGGTCAGAGGGAGAAGCAGACTCCCTGCCGAGCAGGGAGCCCGATGCGGGACTCGATCCCGGGACTCCAGGATCATGACCTGAGCCGAAGGCAGTCGCTTAACCAACTGAGCCACCCAGGCGCCCCTATAT
>NW_028004554.1:0-986 GCF_054177405.1 Leptonychotes weddellii | reverse complement strand
ACTTGAGTTGAACACGGAACTAATTTAGAGCTAAGGCTATAAGTTTTCCTCTGCGCGCTGCCTTTGCTACACCCCACAAGTTGTCATGTATCATTCTTTTGTTTTTGCTCAGTCCTTTTTTTAAAAAAATATTTTATTTATTTATTTGAGAGAGAGTGAGCGAGAGAGAGTGCACGAGCCAGGGGGAGCATCAGGCAGAGGGAGAAGCAGACTCCCTGCTGAGCAGGGAGCCCAACACAGGGCTTGATCCCAGGACTCTGGGATCATGACCTAAGCTGAAGGCAGACACTTAACTGACTGAGCCACCCAGGTGCCCCTATATTTGTTCAGTTCTAAACATGTGCAGAAATGAAGCAGTCAAGGTACTGGAAGCAGAATCTTACTGTTCCATCTTGACCCAAAGTTCTTTTCTTTTGTTAAGCATACAAAATACAATAATAATAATAGCAATAAATTCCTATAAATGAGGAAGGGTGACTCCAGAAAATGAAAGCGTTTACCCACAAGGTGAGGCCCCCTCTCACCCTGGGTCGCCAGTCCCCCTCTGCAGAGGTAATGCCCATCAAGAGTGTCTTATGTCCCTCGAGAGACATCACCCACACACAGATGCACCCCTTCTTTTGTGAATCTTCCCTTTTGCAGACCCCAACCTAGAGTGTGAAGAGACTATTGGGGCCACACAAAACCAACTACAAGATCCCAGTTCTTGCAGAGGAGCTTATAGAAAATGCTTCTTGAGCTTACTTCTGTTTTGAAGTTTAAATACAGAATGACAGGACCATCAGATGATTGCTCAACAGGAGGGCTTTGAGAATTTGGCTTTTATAACCTTGAATTACAGCAAAAGGCAGAGGCCGCCACTCCAACTTAGGCAGAGATTCATTTTCCTGGTTTGCTCAGCTCAGAGCTGTCAAATGGTTCCTGGGTCCCATGCAGAACATGCTTGGCCAGCCCCAGGTGGGTCCTCAGGGTGCCAGACCCTGCCC
>NW_028004553.1:0-200 GCF_054177405.1 Leptonychotes weddellii | reverse complement strand
CTTTTTTTTTTTTTTAAGATTTTTATTTATTTATTGAGAGAGATAGTGATAGAGAGAGAGCATGAGAGGGGGAGAGTCAGAGGGAGAGGCAGACTCCCCGCTGAGCAGGGAGCCTGATGCGGGACTCGATCCCGGGACTCCAGGATCATGACCTGAGCCGAAGGCAGTCGCTTAACCAACTGAGCCACCCAGGCGCCCCG
>NW_028004552.1:0-200 GCF_054177405.1 Leptonychotes weddellii | reverse complement strand
TTTTTTTTTTTTTTTAAAGATTTTATTTATTTATTTGAGAGAGAGAGAATGAGAGACAGAGAGCATGAGAGGGAGGAGGGTCAGAGGGAGAAGCAGACTCCCTGCCGAGCAGGGAGCCCGATGCGGGACTCGATCCCGGGACTCCAGGATCATGACCTGAGCCGAAGGCAGTTGCTTAACCAACTGAGCCACCCAGGCGC
>NW_028004551.1:0-200 GCF_054177405.1 Leptonychotes weddellii | reverse complement strand
TTTTTTTTTTTTTTTTAAAGATTTTATTTATTTATTTGAGAGAGAGAGAATGAGAGAGAGCACATGAGAGGGGGGAGGGTCAGAGGGAGAAGCAGACTCCCTGCCAAGCAGGGAGCCCGATGCGGGACTCGATCCAGGGACTCCAGGATCATGACCTGAGCCGAAGGCAGTCGCTTAACCAACTGAGCCACCCAGGCGCC
>NW_028004550.1:0-200 GCF_054177405.1 Leptonychotes weddellii | reverse complement strand
ATCTGCCTTAGTAGACCTGGGTTCAAGAATTAGAGTGCCATTGGGCGCCTGGCTGGCTCAGCTGGTTAAGTGACTGCCTTCGGTTCAGGTCGTGATCCCAGGGTCCTGGGATCGAGTCCCACATCGGGCTCCCCCTGCTCTGCGGGGAGCCTGCTTCTCCCTCTGCCTCTGCCTGCCACTCCCCCTGCTCGTGCTCTCTT
>NW_028004549.1:0-200 GCF_054177405.1 Leptonychotes weddellii | reverse complement strand
GCAGGAAACAAACTGAGTGTTGTTGGAGTGGGGGGTGGGGTGGGAGGGATGGGGTGACTGGGTGATAGACACTGGGGAGGGTATGTGCTCTGGTAAGCGCTGTGAATTGTGCAAGACTGTTGAATCTCAGATCTGTACCTCTGAAACAAATAATGCAATATATGTTAAGAAAAAAAAAAGAAGAAGAAGAAGGTAGCGGG
>NW_028004548.1:0-200 GCF_054177405.1 Leptonychotes weddellii | reverse complement strand
TTTTTTTTTTTTTTTTTTATTCTTATGTTAATCCCCATACATTACATCATTAGTTCTAGATGAAGTGTTCCATGATTCATTGTTCGTGCACAACACCCAGTGCTCCATGCAGAACGTGCCCTCCTCAATACCCACCACCAGGCCAACCCATCCTCCCACCCCCCTCCCCTCTAGAACCCTCAGTTTGTTTTTCAGAGTCC
>NW_028004547.1:0-200 GCF_054177405.1 Leptonychotes weddellii | reverse complement strand
TCTTTTTTTTTTTTATTCTTATGTTAATCCCCATACATTACATCATTAGTTCTAGATGAAGTGTTCCATGATTCATTGTTTGTGCATAACACCCAGTGCTCCATGCAGAACGTGCCCTCCTCAATACCCACCACCAGGCCAACCCATCCTCCCACCCCCCTCCCCTCTAGAACCCCCAGCCTGTTTTTCAGAGTCCATCG
>NW_028004546.1:0-200 GCF_054177405.1 Leptonychotes weddellii | reverse complement strand
TTTCTTTTTTTTTTTTTTTAAAGATTTTATTTATTTATTTGAGAGAGAGAGAATGAGAGACAGAGAGCATGAGAGGGAGGAGGGTCAGAGGGAGAAGCAGACTCCCTGCCGAGCAGGGAGCCCGATGCGGGACTCGATCCCGGGACTCCAGGATCATGACCTGAGCCGAAGGCAGTCGCTTAACCAACTGAGCCACCCAG
>NW_028004545.1:0-200 GCF_054177405.1 Leptonychotes weddellii | reverse complement strand
TTTTTTTTTTTAAAGATTTTATTTATTTATTTGACAGAGAGAGAGATAGCGAGAGCAGGAACAGAAGCAGGGGGAGTGGGAGAGGGAGAAGCAGGCTTCCCGTGGAGCAGGGAGCCCGATGTGGGACTCGATCCCAGGACCCTGGGACCATGACCTGAGCCGAAGGCAGACGCTTAACGACTGAGCCACCCAGGCGCCCA
>NW_028004544.1:0-200 GCF_054177405.1 Leptonychotes weddellii | reverse complement strand
ATTTTTTTTTTAAAGATTTTATTTATTTATTTGACAGAGAGAGAGATAGCGAGAGCAGGAACAGAAGCAGGGGGAGTGGGAGAGGGAGAAGCAGGCTTCCCGTGGAGCAGGGAGCCCGATGTGGGACTCGATCCCAGGACCCTGGGACCATGACCTGAGCCGAAGGCAGACGCTTAACGACTGAGCCACCCAGGCGCCCT
>NW_028004543.1:0-986 GCF_054177405.1 Leptonychotes weddellii | reverse complement strand
CCCTTGTGTCTCCCATCTCATCCCCTTGGACCACTGCCAATTCACACACGGTGGTGTTGGACAGCTCCATCCGCTGCAAGCAGCACCTGGCCTTGAAGTCCTGGAAGCTGCCTCAGCCCTTGCACTGGGACAGCCTGGAAGGGGAGGGGAGGGGCAATCCTTAACCACTGGGGGACAAGGGGTAGGGTGAGAAGTGCTTCAGCCTCCAGTCCTTCAGGGGTCAATCCTGCGGTGTTACTCCACACGGCCTCTGGCGCTAGCCAGCTCAATAACTCACCCTTCACTGGCTTTCTCAGCACCCCATTTTACTCTCCTCATGCCTGCTTCCTGCAATCATCTTCTGAATGAGAATTACCTGCATCGAAGTTGTCGCTGACTCTGCTTTCTGTGGAAGGCAAGCGCAAGATAGCACGTGACTACCTAACTTGGCAAAGGTGATTGGTCCAAAAGACAGGCGTGTCACCCAAGCAGGCCAATCAAAATCCTTCCGTGGGAGAAAGGGAAGCTCTTTTGCGGGAGCTGCTAAGGTTGCCAGGTTCAAGCGCTTGGGCCATGGAGAAGGCTATGGCTGTGGGGAGAGCGAGGCCGCCATGAAAGGAAGAGAGACAAGCAGGGACAAGAAAGGTCTGGGGAGAGTCTTGGCGTTTTGAGTCCCTAGTGTGAGCTCCAGAAGCTGCGGTTTCTGTTTTTCCCCAGCGCTGGGAACCTGGAGCTTTCCCATCAAAAGAGGTAGTCAATGTCCCAAAGCTGGTGTGAACTGGGGTTCTGTTATTTGCAACTGGGAGAGACTTGGTTAGTAGAATCCTTCTTTGTCCCCCATGGGAACGAGAGCTCCTTGAGCTCCTGGAGTCTCCACTTTCCCTTAGATTCTAGGGCAGTGCCTGAAGGCATCAGGTGCTCAGGAAATGGGGCTGAACAGGTGAATGAATGGATGTGAGTACCCCATCACGTGCGCCTTTGCGGTTCTTTCCCCCTGCTGTCAGTGG
>NW_028004542.1:0-200 GCF_054177405.1 Leptonychotes weddellii | reverse complement strand
TTTTTTTTTTTTTAAAGATTTTATTTATTTATTTGAGACAGAGAGAATGAGAGACAGAGAGCATGAGAGGGAGGAGGGTCAGAGGGAGAAGCAGACTCCCTGCTGAGCAGGAAGCCTGATGTGGGACTCGATCCCGGGACTCCAGGATCATGACCTGAGCCGAAGGCAGTCGCTTAACCGACTGAGCCACCCAGGCGCCC
>NW_028004541.1:0-200 GCF_054177405.1 Leptonychotes weddellii | reverse complement strand
TCTTAATAAAAAAATTTCTCAGTCGTATTTTAGTAAAAGAAGTAAGGCATATACAACAAAGTTGTTTTAAAAATATTCTATAATAGACACTGGGGAGGGTATGTGCTCTGGTAAGCGCTGTGAATTGTGCAAGACTGTTGAATCTCAGATCTGTACCTCTGAAACAAATAATGCAATATATGTTAAGGAAAAAAAAAAAT
>NW_028004540.1:0-200 GCF_054177405.1 Leptonychotes weddellii | reverse complement strand
GGGGTATTAAAGAGGGCACGTTCTGCATGGAGCACTGGGTGTTATGCACAAACAATGAATCATGGAACACTACATCTAAAACTAATGATGTAATGTATGGTGATTAACATAACAATAAAAAATTTTTAAAAAAGAAAGAAAAATTAAGATATATTTAAATATCAAACTATGCAATGGAAAAATAAAATTCTCTTTTAACT
>NW_028004539.1:0-200 GCF_054177405.1 Leptonychotes weddellii | reverse complement strand
GGCGCCTGGGTGGCTCAGTTGGTTAAGCGACTGCCTTCGGCTCAGGTCATGATCCTGGAGTCCCGGGATCGAGTCCCGCATCGGGCTCCCTGCTCAGCAGGGAGTCTGCTTCTCCCTCTGACCCTCCTCCCTCTCATGCTCTCTGTCTCTCATTCTCTCTCTCGCAAATAAATAAAATCTTAAAAAAAAAAAAAAAAAAG
>NW_028004538.1:0-200 GCF_054177405.1 Leptonychotes weddellii | reverse complement strand
TTTTTTTTTTTTTTTTTTTAAAGATTTTATTTATTTATTTGAGAAAGAGAGAATGAGAGAGAACACATGAGAGGGGATAGGGTCGGAGGGCAAAGCAGACTCCCTGCCGAGCAGGGAGCCCGATGCGGGACTCGATCCCGGGACTCCAGGATCATGACCTGAGCCGAAGGCAGTCGCTTAACCAACTGAGCCACCCAGGC
>NW_028004537.1:0-200 GCF_054177405.1 Leptonychotes weddellii | reverse complement strand
TTTTTTTTTTTTTTTTTAAAGATTTTATTTATTTATTTGAGAGAGAGAATGAGATAGAGAGAGCATGAGAGTGGGGAGGGTCAGAGGGAGAAGCAGACTCCCTGCCGAGCAGGGAGCCCGATGCGGGACTCGATCCCGGGACTCCAGGATCATGACCTGAGCCGAAGGCAGTCGCTTAACCAACTGAGCCACCCAGGTGC
>NW_028004536.1:0-200 GCF_054177405.1 Leptonychotes weddellii | reverse complement strand
GGGCGCCTGGGTGGCTCAGTTGGTTAAGCGACTGCCTTCGGCTCAGGTCATGATCCTGGAGTCCCTGGATCGAGTCCCGCATCGGGCTCCCTGCTCGGCAGGGAGTCTGCTTCTCCCTCTGACCCTCCCCCCTCTCATGTGCTCTCTCTCATTCTCTCTCTCTCAAATAAATAAATAAAATCTTAAAAAAAAAAAAAATC
>NW_028004535.1:0-200 GCF_054177405.1 Leptonychotes weddellii | reverse complement strand
TTTATTTTTTTTTAAAGATTTTATTTATTTATTTGAGACAGAGAGAATGAGAGAGAGAGAGCACATGAGAGGGGGGAGGGTCAGAGGGAGAAGCAGGCTCCCTGCCGAGCAGGGAGCCCGATGCGGGACTCGATCCAGGGACTCCAGGATCATGACCTGAGCCGAAGGCAGTCGCTTAACCAACTGAGCCACCCAGGCGC
>NW_028004534.1:0-200 GCF_054177405.1 Leptonychotes weddellii | reverse complement strand
GGCGCCTGGGTGGCTCAGTTGGTTAAGCGACTGCCTTCGGCTCAGGTCATGATCCTGGAGTCCCGGGATCGAGTCCCGCATCGGGCTCCCTGCTCGGCAGGGAGTCTGCTTCTCCCTCTGACCCTCCTCCCTCTCATGCTCTCTGTCTCTCATTCTCTCTCTCAAATAAATAAATAAAAAAATCTTAAAAAAAAAAAAAT
>NW_028004533.1:0-200 GCF_054177405.1 Leptonychotes weddellii | reverse complement strand
GCCAGAATGAAGCCCAGAACAACAGCGGCATCCTCTATGCCTCCCTCACTCTCTCCAGCTCCTCATCACTGGCAGCATCTCCCTGCATCCCTCCCAAGGAGAGCCCCCAGGAGGAGACGCTATATTCTCTCATAAAGGCCTGATGAGTGGGACTGAAGGACGACCTCCTTAGACTAAGCTGCCCAGCGGGTCACAGCTTC
>NW_028004532.1:0-986 GCF_054177405.1 Leptonychotes weddellii | reverse complement strand
GTAGGAGCCAGAGAAGGGCAGAGCTCACGTATCCACTGCAAGACTCAAAGGAGAGCAAAAGAAAGGCCGCTCTGGCTGGGATTACTCGTCTTGGGCACTTGGGTGGCTCAGTCGGTGAAGCGTCTGCCTTCGGCTCAGGTCATGATCCCGGGGTCCTGGGATCGAGCCCCACGTCGGGCTCCCTGCTCAGCGGGGAGTCTGCTTCTCACTCTCCTTCTGCCCCTCCCCCTGCTCTCTCTCTCAAATAAATAAAATATTTTTAAAAAAAAAGGATTACTCGTCTTTTTATTAAGCACATGAAAGGATGCTCAACATCATCAGCCATCAGGGAAATGCAAATCAAAACCATGAGATACCACTGCACACCCCCTGGGATAGCTATAATAAAAGATACAGACAATCGCAAACGTTGTCGAGGATAGAGAAATAGGAACCCTTGTGCCCTGCTGGTGGAAACATAAAAGGGTACAGCTGCTTTGGAATACAAAGGTCACCTCAAAAGGTTAAACACAGAGTTACTCTGTGACCCAGCTATTCCTCTCCTAGGTATAAGCCCAAGAGAAATAAAAACATACATCCACACAAGAACTTGTACACAAAGGTTCATAATGGCATTATTCATAATGCCAAATGATCGTCAACTGATGAATGGATAAGTAATGTGAATATTATTTATATAAATTAGAATTCACATAAAATGGAATTTTATAAATCCATAAAAAGAAATTAAGTACTGGTACATGCTACATCATGAATGAACCTTGAAAACATGCTAATTGAAAGAAATCAGTCAAAAAGACCACATATTCTATGATTCAATTCATACGAAAGTCCTCTGAAATAGGGCAATCTTTAGAGACAGGACATGGATTAGTGGTTGCCTGGGGTTGAGGCAAATGGAGAATTACAGTGGATGGGTACAAGGTTTTGGGGGGTGATGAGATGTTCTATAACTGATTATGGTGATGGTTGCACAACTTGGTGAA
>NW_028004531.1:0-200 GCF_054177405.1 Leptonychotes weddellii | reverse complement strand
TACTCAACTCCTGAAAGAAAGCTATAATAAATGCAGTTATTGGTGACTAAAGTGACTAAAGGTGAGATTGAGTGAATACTTTTATTTTATAAATTCTATTTATTTAAAAATTGAATGTTAGCTGTAATGTTTACTATCTTTCCTTTTTCCATATTTTAGGGTGCAGGGATTGTTAAACAGGACAATTTTTTTTTTTTTTT
>NW_028004530.1:0-200 GCF_054177405.1 Leptonychotes weddellii | reverse complement strand
GGGCGCCTGGGTGGCTCAGTTGGTTAAGCGACTGCCTTCGGCTCAGGTCATGATCCTGGAGTCCCGGGATCGAGTCCCGCATCGGGCTCCCAGCTCGGCAGGGAGTCTGCTTCTCCCTCTGACCCTCCTCCCTCTCATGTTCTCTGTCTCTCATTCTCTCTCTCTCAAATAAATAAATAAAATCTTTAAAAAAAAAAAAT
>NW_028004529.1:0-200 GCF_054177405.1 Leptonychotes weddellii | reverse complement strand
CCCCCCTTTGCTCGCCTTGGCCTTGGGGGGCGCAGGGAGGCCCTTGTCACCCTCGCTGTCAGAGCTGCAGCCGCTGACATCCGTGAGAAGAAATCACCATTTTGGTATTAATGTTTTTTCAGTAACATTTTATATCTGAGTCTGGTGATTTTTGTGGATTGATTTTTTTTTTTTTTTTTTTTTTTTTTTTTTTTTTTTTT
>NW_028004528.1:0-200 GCF_054177405.1 Leptonychotes weddellii | reverse complement strand
CTTTTTTTTTTTTTTAAAGATTTTATTTATTTATTTGAGAGAGAGAATGAGAGAGAGCACATGAGAGGGGGGAGGGTCAGAGGGAGAAGCAGACTCCCCGCCGAGCAGGGAGCCCGATGCGGGACTCGATCCAGGGACTCCAGGATCATGACCTGAGCCGAAGGCAGTCGCTTAACCGACTGAGCCACCCAGGCGCCCCT
>NW_028004527.1:0-200 GCF_054177405.1 Leptonychotes weddellii | reverse complement strand
GTTTTTTTTTTTTATTCTTATGTTAATCCCCATACATTACATCATTAGTTCTAGATGAAGTGTTCCATGATTCATTGTTCGTGCACAACACCCAGTGCTCCATGCAGAACGTGCCCTCCTCAATACCCACCACCAGGCCAACCCATCCTCCCACCCCCCTCCCCTCTAGAACCCTCAGTTTGTTTTTCAGAGTCCATCTT
>NW_028004526.1:0-200 GCF_054177405.1 Leptonychotes weddellii | reverse complement strand
TACTTTTTTTTTTTTTATTCTTATGTTAATCCCCATACATTACATCATTAGTTCTAGATGAAGTGTTCCATGATTCATTGTTCGTGCACAACACCCAGTGCTCCATGCAGAACGTGCCCTCCTCAATACCCACCACCAGGCCAACCCATCCTCCCACCCCCCTCCCCTCTAGAACCCTCAGTTTGTTTTTCAGAGTCCAT
>NW_028004525.1:0-200 GCF_054177405.1 Leptonychotes weddellii | reverse complement strand
GTGGCTCAGTTGGTTAAGCGACTGCCTTCGGCTCAGGTCATGATCCTGGAGTCCCGGGATCGAGTCCCGCATCGGGCTCCCTGCTCGGCAGGGAGCCTGCTTCTCCCTCTGACCCTTCCCCCTGTCATGTGCTCTCTGTCTCTCTCATTCTCTCTGTCTCAAATAAATAAATAAAATCTTTAAAAAAAAAAAAAAAAGAT
>NW_028004524.1:0-200 GCF_054177405.1 Leptonychotes weddellii | reverse complement strand
TTGGGATGGCTGGGTGATAGACACTGGGGAGGGTATGTGCTATGGTGAGCACTGTGAATTGTGCAAGACTGTTGAATCTCAGATCTGTACCTCTGAAACAAATAATACATTATATGTTAAGAGAAAAAAAAAGAAGAAGATAGCAGGAGGGGAAGGATGAAGAGGGGGGAATCGGAGGGGGAGACAAACCATGAAAGATG
>NW_028004523.1:0-200 GCF_054177405.1 Leptonychotes weddellii | reverse complement strand
TTTTTTTTTTTTTTATTCTTATGTTAATCCCCATACATTACATCATTAGTTCTAGATGAAGTGTTCCATGATTCATTGTTCGTGCACAACACCCAGTGCTCCATGCAGAATGTGCCCTCCTCAATACCCACCACCAGGCCAACCCATCCTCCCACCCCCCTCCCCTCTAGAACCCTCAGTTTGTTTTTCAGAGTCCATCT
>NW_028004522.1:0-200 GCF_054177405.1 Leptonychotes weddellii | reverse complement strand
TTTTTTTTTTTTTTTTAAAGATTTTATTTATTTATTTGAGAGAGAGAGTGAGAGAGAGAAAGAGCACAAGAGGGGGGAGCGGGAGAGGGAGAAGCAGACTCCCCGCCGAGCAGGGAGCCCGATGCGGGACTCGATCCCGGGACTCCAGGATCATGACCTGAGCCGAAGGCAGTCGCTTAACCAACTGAGCCACCCAGGCG
>NW_028004521.1:0-986 GCF_054177405.1 Leptonychotes weddellii | reverse complement strand
GTAGGAGCCAGAGAAGGGCAGAGCTCACGTATCCACTGCAAGACTCAAAGGAGAGCAAAAGAAAGGCCGCTCTGGCTGGGATTACTCGTCTTGGGCACTTGGGTGGCTCAGTCGGTGAAGCGTCTGCCTTCGGCTCAGGTCATGATCCCGGGGTCCTGGGATCGAGCCCCACATCGGGCTCCCTGCTCAGCGGGGAGTCTGCTTCTCGCTCTCCTTCTGCCCCTCCCCCTGCTCTCTCTCTCAAATAAATAAAATATTTTTTAAAAAAAAGGATTACTCGTCTTTTTATTAAGCACATGAAAGGATGCTCAACATCATCAGCCATCAGGGAAATGCAAATCAAAACCATGAGATACCACTGCACACCCCCTGGGATAGCTATAATAAAAGATACAGACAATCGCAAACGTTGTCGAGGATAGAGAAATAGGAACCCTTGTGCCCTGCTGGTGGAAACATAAAAGGGTGCAGCTGCTTTGGAATACAAAGGTCACCTCAAAAGGTTAAACACAGAGTTACTCTGTGACCCAGCTATTCCTCTCCTAGGTATAAGCCCAAGAGAAATAAAAACATACATCCACACAAGAACTTGTACACAAAGGTTCATAATGGCATTATTCATAATGCCAAATGATCGTCAACTGATGAATGGATAAGTAATGTGAATATTATTTATATAAATTAGAATTCACATAAAATGGAATTTTATAAATCCATAAAAAGAAATTAAGTACTGGTACATGCTACATCATGAATGAACCTTGAAAACATGCTAATTGAAAGAAATCAGTCAAAAAGACCATATATTCTATGATTCAATTCATACGAAAGTCCTCTGAAATAGGGCAATCTTTAGAGACAGGACATGGATTAGTGGTTGCCTGGGGTTGAGGCAAATGGAGAATTACAGTGGATGGGTACAAGGTTTTGGGGGGTGATGAGATGTTCTATAACTGATTATGGTGATGGTTGCACAACTTGGTGAA
>NW_028004520.1:0-12094 GCF_054177405.1 Leptonychotes weddellii | reverse complement strand
GAGTAGAAAAAAAACATACACTAGAGATTTAGGGTATATTTTGATCTGTTAGAAGAAATTATCTCAAAATTTTAGGGAGAACAACTTATTTATATATGCCAAAAATATGGGTAAGTACTATGAAGAGATAGAATATGACTCTAAAAATGAAAAATAAAAATGTTTTTTAAAAAAGGGATTGATAAGATGTTGGTTGAAAAAGGGAAAAAGAACAATTCAAAAAAAAAAAAAAAGACAGTTAAAAAAAAACATTAACTTTGAAAGACAAAAGAATCATGGTAAAAAAGCCATGAATTCTATGTGCAGTATTCCCCTAGCACTGGAGTTCTGGCGTTCTCATTGATCGGTAAACTTGGTCTTGGCCGGCTGTTCTCGCTGATCTTCTGGGGGAGGGGCCTGTTGCCGTGGTTCCCAAATGTCTTTGCCGGAGGCGGAATTGCCCCACCCTTGCCCGGTCCGGCCTAAGTAATCTGCTTGGGTTTGCTCTCTGGGGCTTTTGTTCCCTGCAAGCTTTCCATACAGCTTTGGAGGACGAGAGTGAAAGGGCAGCCTCCCAATCTCCGCCCCGGAGGAGCCGAGAACTCGGGCCCCACTCCTCAGTGAGCCCCCAGAGAAAAGCAGTCAATCACTTCCGTCTCCCCGGTCTCTGGCCACACTCCGTGCTCATCCGGCCTGTGACCGCAGGTTTCTATCTCTGGCACCCGACCCCGTGTGCAATCTCCAAACCCAGCAGATCCCTGCGGTGCACTCCCGCATCTCTCCTCCCGGGGGAGGAAGGGGAGTCTCCCCGGATCTGCCGCTCGTTGGGTCCCTGCTGGAGGAGCAGTGGCCCGACTGTGCCACTGATCACGGTTTATGGCAACCCCAAGCTGAGAGCCCACGCCTCAGCTCTGTCTCTGCAGCCGGCTTCCCCGCTCCGATACCTGGGAGCTCTGCCGCACTCAGGCACCCCCAGTGTTTCTGCGACCCCGAGGGTCCTGAGACCACACTGTCCCACGAGGGTTCCACCCCCCGCTTAGCCACCGGAGCGACATCCCTCAGCGGAGCCAACTTCTAAAAGTTCTGATTTTGTGCTCTGCGGCTCTATCACTTGCCAGTAGCAGCCCACGGAGGCCCCTCCCCCGCCGCCTATCCTCCCGAATATCGCCTCGGATTCACTTCTCCGCACGTCCTACCTTCCAGAAATGGTTGCTTTTCTGTTCAGAGAGTTGTTGCTATTCTTTTCTTCGATCTCCTGTTGAGTTTGTAGGTGTTCAGAATGGTTTGATCCCTATCCAGCTGAATTCCTGAGAGGAGACGAAATCCAGGTCTCCTACTCCTCCACCATCTTGCTCCGCCCTGGTAATTCTATTTTTAATCTTTTGAGGAACCTGTATACTATTCTCTACAGTGGCTACACCAATTTGCATTCCCACCAACAGCATACAAGGGTTCCTTTTTCTCCACATCTTCAATGACCCTTATTTCTTGTGTTTATGATTTTAACCATTCTGACAGGTGCAGAATGATATCTCATTGTGCTTTTAGTTTGCATTTCCCTGAGGATTAGTGATGTTGACTATCTTTTCATGTGTCTGCTGGTCTCTATAGGTCTTTGGAAAAATGTCCATTCTGGTCCTCTGCCCATTTTTTAATCAAATTCTTTGTTTATTTGATATTGAACTGTATAAATTATTTATATATTTTGGATATTAACCCCTCATCAGATATGCCATTTGCAGTATCTTCTCCCATTCAGTAGGTTGCCTTTTTGTTGATGGTTTCCTTCACTGTGAAAAAGCTTTTTATTTTGGTATAATCCCAATAATTTAATTTTGTTTTTGGTTTCCTTACCTGAAGAGAAAAATATTTCTGTGACTAATGTCAAAATAATTACTGTCTAAGTTTTCTTCTAGGAATTTCATGGTTTCAGGACTCACACTCAGGTCTTTAATCCATTTTGAGTTTATTTTTGTGTACGGTATAAGAAACTTGTCCAGTTTCATTCTTTTGCACATAGCTGTCCAGTTTTCCCAATACCATTTGTTGAAGAAACTATCTTTTCTCCATTGTATATTTTTGCCTCCTTTGTTGCAGGTTAATTGACCATATAAGTGTGGGTTTATTTCTCATTTCTCTATTCTGTTCCATTGATCTACATCTATTTTTGCCAGTACTATACTGTTTTGATTACTATAGCTTTGTAATATATCTTGAAATATGCAATTGTGATACCACTAGCTTTGTTCATCTTTCTCAAGATTGCTTTGGCTATTGGGGTCTTTTGTGGTTCCATACAAATGTTAGGATTAATGTTCCAGTTCTGTGAAAAATGTCATTGGAATTTTGATAGGGATTGCATTAGTAAATCTGTAGATTGCTTTGGGTAGTATGAACAATATAACAATACTGGTTCTTCCAATCCATGAGCATGGAATATCTTTCCATTTGTTTGGGCCATTTTCAGTTTCTTTCATCAGTGTTTTACAGTTTTTGGAATATAGGTCTTTAGTTCCTTGGTTAGGTTTATTCCTAGGTATTTTATTTTTGGTGCAATTGAGTTAAACTTTTCAGTTAAAAGATAACCTCCCAGCATAAAATTTGGTGCAGTCAGTCACTAAAGCTATTTCGCTAACCTTAAGGAGTAAAGGAAACTCATACACCACTAACATCAGTCATAAGCTATTGTTATTTATCAAGCCCACTAAACCAGAATGCAAGATGTTGATCACACCTCCTACAGAAAACAATAAATGTTAAGTTTTGTATAAAGGTTGTGAGTATCTGGTTAGGATTTAAAAAAATCAGCTTTACAACATGGAAGGGAATTTTTACGTGCAATGAATATACATTTGGTATTTGGCAATTTTAATGTATTTGATCTTTCAAATGGTGTCATTTCAAAAAGGAAAAAGAGAAAGAGTTGGTTGAGCAGAAAGGCCAAGCCTTGGACTGGAGGCCAATATGCATGTACTGACACCATGGGAGGTTGGGAAAGATACCCTGTTTTTTCTTCCATCTGTTTTTGGGTACTGAGAACAGTCTCTTGCTTTAATTTTAAGTGAATTTCATCTGCATCATATATAGGGAAAAAAAAGAGATGAAAATTAACATAGAAACCACAGTTGCAATCTAATACTTTGATTTTTATTCAAATTCCACACATTTAAATTAAAAAAAAAAAAAAAGCTCAAAAATCAGCAAATTACCTTGAATGTAGCTCTGTGCTTCCATTATTATATTTGCTTCCTCTTTCCCAGACACCAAAGTCTGGTACGCGGTAAACTCTTTCTACACAAAATACAAGGTTTTGAATAAAAGAGACCTAAAAGAAAAGAAATGAAACATAAGGACACATGCAGTAACAGGATCTTTAGAAACTGGTAAGAGCAATTAGATTATCATTTGAAATCCAATTATACACTTGCTACCAACACTTTCTTAACGTGTTCAAATTCTTGATTTTTTATATTACTATGAATACTCTGTTATACCTGGTTTTTCTAATATAAAGCCAAAAGTGAGAACCTAATATACAGTACAGAAATAAAATTTAAATCCTGTCAATGCTTCAACTATAATTTTTCAGCAATGTATCTATTACTGTTCATGGAGACTGGATATCTTGAGAATTAAGAAAAACATAAAGCATTGTTTTATAATAGATAATATTTGTTATCTAAAATGTTCATATGAAATGTTAAATAAGTCTAAAACTTTGGAGATAAAAAGGTATTTCCCAGTTCTGAAAAGAGTCAGTCCATTAACTGACTTAAGATTAATCTGGAGTCTTGAGTCTATTAATCCTGGAATCTAATATTCTTCCGGTCTTTTCTACAGCTGTAGATACCCATTCTTATAAACTCAAAGCTATGATTGGAGATGAGCTCCAACCAACAGGCCAAGAGTCACAGTTTCCTTGTAAAGTTTTCAGACAACTGATGAAATTTAAACTCTCAAAAGTAACTACAGAAAGCAAAGATTATGGTCAGTTCTAATTTAAAAAAAAAAAAACTGTTCATTTTATTAAAGACAATATCTTAACTGGGCTGCTGGTCTTAATTACAAGGTTTTAAATTAAGTCCCCATGTTTGGTTCAATATTGCAAACTGAGTATGTGCACTTGCCTATGCATCCTTCATCTCGAGATCCCTTCTGAAGTGACAATATGTATCTCCCACCTCCCCCCATACACATAATTAATATAATGTATATACTTTTAAGAATGACAAAAAAATAGGTGGGGGGTGTGCTAAATGGGTGATGGGCATTAAAGACGGCACTTGTTGGGATGAGCACTGGGTATTATATATAAGTAATGAATCACTAAATTCTATCCCTGAAACCAATACAACACTATATGTTAACTAACTTGAATTTAAATTAAAAAAACCTCTTTACACAATTATAATTATTGTATTTGAAAAAATAAAATCATTAATGAAGTATACACAAAATAAAAAAAAAAAGAATGACACATTAATAATACTAAAAAACCAAGGTAATATTTCACCAGTACACCAGAAACTCTGCCAAATTATAATAGAAGAAAGCAATAGAAAAGAATTGTTTGAGAAATCAGAACAGAGGAAACCACAGCCTCTTAAAATGACTCTTCTTTATTCTCTAGGATCTCTGGAAAGTTTCTAAGCCCAGAGTCAACAAATACATTGCTTAAGAGTTGATCTGTAGAGCAGTCTACCCAGATTCTCTCACAAAAGATGAATGGCTAGTACACTGGAATCCCTGACATTTCTACTCTGCATCTGAACAGAGATGTTTACCCTTAGGGCCAAAAACAGCTGACGTATTTCAGTGAAGAAAAAAGCAATTAGAGTGTTGGAGCCTCACAGAATTAGAACAGAGCATAAGATAATTCTAGATTTCCACAAAACACATACGTATCCCGTAACTTCCCTATCCAAGAATGAAGCATTACATAACTACAGTAAACTTATTTTTTTACTTTGAATATTAGTGAGGCTCTCCCCAGCTTTCCCAGTTTCTTGCTAACTTGCCTATATACCCTAAGGAAAACCTGCCTATAGAAAAATCCTGGTCCATTTTCACAAAACCTGGTATCTTTAGCTCATCTATGGTCTTTAGAGTTATTTAGATTCTATAATACATACAGAAAATACTTTATACATTGTCAAGTCTTCAAGTTTAAAGATTTGAAAACATCTAAATCCTCCTTCCTTTCATAACAAACTTCTCAAGTATATAATCCATATTCCTGTTCCTTCCTTCTCTTAGGAGGACTTTAGGACAGGGCTAGGCCCAAGAAAGGCAGTCTGCTCAGAATGCCTACATGGTATAATAAGTGGCTAGAAAGGCATTTCTGGCTAATAAGCCCTGTGAGGAAAACTAAAATACCATTTACACTCTAGTTCCACAAGTAAGGAGTCTGCAAATTGCCATTCCACACCATCCTAACAAGTAAAAAGCTGAACAGACTGAAAAATTGACAACTCTTCTTACATCCATAAGGCGGGTGGGTGGGGGGTGGGGGGGTGGTTAGACAGAGCATACTGCTGCCCTAAGACTGGAGAGACCCACAGGTGAATACAGACAGCCATGGCTTCCTGGAGCAGAGACTCATGAGGCAGAAGTCACCTTGGGAACCAGTGCTAGGGTAGTAAAACCTGAAGTTTAGTAATTGAACTGCTGGAGGCTCAGTTAAAAACTGGAGTAAAAACTCTAAGAGTTAACATCTCCAGGAGGACCAAGTCATAAGGAGTTCAGGTTGAGATTTACCTGCAAAATATTGAGATTTACCTGCAAAAACTCCACCAGGTTCCCATAGAAAATGAGGAAAATCCCCTAAGTCTTCCAGCAGGGGGAGGGGAAAAGAAATCATTTTGAAATACAAGTATCCACGCTTTCTAAAAGTTCTTGCTACACTAGTTCACTTTTACAAAAGACCTACATTACTACCTGTTTTCATTAACTGAAAGAAATCCAGAGGATTTTCACTTTTACATTAAAAAAAAAGCCGTTACTGTACAAATGCAGGACTTTTGTAAAAAAAAAAAAAAGTAAATGTGTAAACCTTCACTTTACACATTAAGGCTTACAAAAGGTTCCATAGGAACACTCTACTTTCAGATTGTGGGGGAAATCTCTACGTGGAAACACTGTGTGGAAAATGGTTAACCAGACCTTGACCTATTGGTCAGTAGAACCTAACTGACCTGGGGAAGGGAAAATACCCAACTCCAGCCAGCTCTACTCTTCCAGATGAGGAAGAGAAATATTCAACTTGAGCCTACTAGAGCTATTTTATCTTGCCTAAGGGGAGAGGGGAAAAAAATGAGATACACTTGTGAAGTTCATAGTCCAGAGGCACAGGCTAACTAAAAGACTAGACCTAATCATCAGATTACAAAATACTTTGCATCCCTTCCCCTCATATCTCACCACATTACCAAGGGCCTATTTACAACAGTTCCTTTATACTACATCATGTCCAGCTATCAAGAAAAAATTACAGAGCATATCAAAAAGAAAAAAAAAAACCTCACACAATTTGAAGAGACAAAGTAAACATCAGAACTATATGTGACAGGGATGTTGGAACTATCAGACTAAATTTAAAATAACTATGACTAATATGATACAGAAACTGCTGAATGAAGTAATAGTAAGCAAGAACACAGGGGCAATGTAATCAGAGATGGAAATCCAAAGAACAAACTCCTCAAAAATGCTAGATATAAAAAAATACTATAAAAGAAATTTAAAATGTCTTTGATAAACTTATCAGAGATTCAACACAACTGAGGAAAAAATCTTGGCTAGAGGCTATATAAACAGAATCCTTGAAAACTGAAAAGCAGAGAGAACAAAACTGAAAAACACAGAACAGAATATTCAAGGGCTGTGAGACAACTAAAAAAGGTGTAATATATGTAATAGGCATACCAGGATGAGAAGAAAGAAAGAAAAAAAGGAACAGAAGAAATATTTCAAACAATAACAACTGAGAATTCCCCCAAATTAAGTCAGATACCAAACCACACATATAGGAAGCTCAGACAAAACTAAGTAGGATAAATGTCCCCAAAAACTACACCTCAGAATTTCATTTTCAAATAACAAAAAATCAAAGATAAAGAAAAAAATCCAGAAAAAAGAAAAAACAATTACGTTACCTACAGCAGAACAAGGCTAAAAATTACATTCAACCTCTTCTCAGAACCATCTAAGTGAGACTGGAATGAAATACTGAAAGTGCTGAGAGAAAAAAAAAAAAAAACCTAAAAAACTATCAACCTAGAATCCTGTACCCTGCAAAATTATCTTTCAAGAGTGAAGAAGAAATAAAAACTTTTTCAAATAAATTGAGGAAATTTGTTGCCAGTAGGCCTGTCTTGCAAGAAATGTTAAGTTCTTTAGAGAGAAGAAAAATAATATGACAAACTCAGATCTGAATAAGTGAAGGTGAAATAAATTTTTTTTATTACTCTTAATGGATTTAACAGATAACAGTTTGTTCAAAATAATAAATAGTAACAATGTAATTGATTATGTATGTTTTTTTTTTTAAGACTTTATTTATTTGACAGAGAGAAAGACAGCGAGAGAGGGAACACAAGCAGGGGGCATGGGAGAGGGAGAAACAGATTCTCTGCGGAGCAGGGAGCCCAATGCGGGGCTCGATCCCAGGACCTTGGGATCATGACCTGAGCCGAAGGCAGATGCTTAACAACTGCGCCACCCAGGCGCCCTGATTATGTATGTTTATACCAACATGTATCCTTATAGATAAGTTAATGACAGCAAAGATATAAGGAAGGAATTAGGGTTATTTTGTTATTATAAAACACCACACATGAAGTGGTATAGTGTTATCTAAAAGTGGACTTGGATTAGTTGTAAATGTATATTGCAAACTCCAGGGCAACAAGTTAAAAAAAGTAAAAAGAGGTCTAACTGATATGCTAAGAAAGGAGAGAAAATAGAATCATATAACAAACTCAAATTTAAACCACAAAAGGCAAAAAAGAGTGGAATACAAAAATGGAGAAACAGGACAACAAACAGAAAACAGTAACAAGTATGGTAGAGAGTAATCCAACTATATCAACAATTACTTTGAATGTCAATGGTTTAAATGAACCAATTAAAAGACAGAGACTGTAAGAGTGGATCAAAAACATGACCTAAATATATGTTGCTATAAGAAACTAACTTTAAATATGAAGATACAAATTGATTACAAGTAAATGAATGGAGGAAAATATACCATGCTAACGCTAACCAAAAGAAAGCTGGAGTAGCTATTTAATTTCAGATAGAGCAGACTTTAAGGTAAGTAAAGTTACCAAAGATAAAGAAGGGAATGACATAATTATAAAGGAGTTAATTCTCCAAAAACACAAAACAATCCTTAACATGTATGCAACTAACAGAGCATCAAACTATGTTAAGCAAATACTAGCAGAACTGGAAAGAGAACTAGATGAATTTGCTATCAAGGTTGGAGACTTTAACACCCCTCTATCAGAACTAGGTAGATCCAACAGCCAGAAAATCAGTAAGGACAGCTGAACTCAACAACACCATCAATCAACTGGATACAATTGACATCTATAGACTAGTCTACCCAACAACATGAAAATACACATTCTTCTCAAGTTTACATGGAATATTCACCAAGAAAGAACATATTCTGAGCCAAAAAATACACCTTAATAAATGTAAAAGAATATATATCATACAATGTCTTTTCTCAGACCACAACAAAATTAAACTAGGAGCCAGTAACAAAAAGATAACTAGAAAATCCCCCAAATATGTGGAGATTAAACAACATACTGCTAAAAAACACAAGCCAAAGAAAAAAATCTCAGTGAAATCTAAAAATATTTTGAGATAAATGCACTTTTCAAAATTTGTAGGATGCAGTGAAAGCAATGTGTACAGGGAAATTTATACCACTGAATACATATTTTAAAAAGAGAGATCTGAAATCAATAATCTAAGATTCTACCTTAGGAAACTTTGTAGTTAATAAATATGTTAAGGGAGAGGCTTTAAGACTACATAAATTGTTTCTTTTCATATTTTCATCCAATAATTTTAGCATTTATCAGTAAATCTTGTTTACAATAATTATTACTATAGTTCTTGCCTAAAGGTTATTTTCTATTTCCCTATTTACTTTTATTTATTAATTGGAATTCTACCATAACAAATGTTTTATGTGACACTGTTGCAATGAACATCTTAGTATGTTTCTAGGAGCTTCTCAGCCATTTTGACAACATGGTACACGTAGAATAATATTTGCACAACACACTGAAGTTACTGGACAAGACTCCTGGCAGCCAGAAGTTAATTGTCCTGGGAGGTGACACAAATACCTTTACAATGAAGGACTCAGTTCCTCAGCCTGTCTGTGGTATCCTAGCAGGAAAGCTCTGATCTAGGGTATATATCTGAAAGTTGAATTGCTAAATTGTAGACTAAGTGCACTTTTAACTTCACTAGATGTTGTCAAGATGCCCTTCATAGTTTAAAAAAACTGGTGACCAAGTTCTGGCCAATAAAATTAGGCTAACTTCACTGGGTAAGGCTTCTAGAAACTGTTTTTAAAGACCCTCCTTCTTCCCAATTCTTACTTGCTAGTGTCGACATGATACCTAGAAGAACAGCACCTTTATTACAATTATTTGGATAAATGTCCCATGTTTAAAGATGGCAGAATAGGAGAAAAGTAAGTCTATATCCTTGATGACATTGATCAGCTACTGTTAAAGCCCAGGACTTCCAACCTCCAAAAATGCTGGTGCATGAAATAAAACTTGTATCTGTTGAAACCACTCTTAGTTGGGTTTTCTATTACTTGTTGCCAAATGTAACTTAAATTATATATTATCCATGACTCATTTCACATTTTCATTTCTCCACCTTTCCTCTTTCTCTGCTCTCCCCCTGCCAGCTGGAGTTGGTTTGCAATTTAGGATCTTAAAACGTCTCTGCCGACTCAATCAAAAGTAGTATATTTGTCATTCTCTATCAGACCATGCCATTTGAATTTGCTACATTGAATCTTATCTTTTTTTCTATTTTAGTAAGCTTTTGCCGATTTTCCCAACTAAAATGTAATTTCTACAAGGCAGGGAGGTGCTTTGTCTGTCTTCATCATTCTGTATCCCTAGTGCCTAGAACAGTAATTTCTACATGACAACTCAACCAATTTGTTGAAGGAATGGTTAAATGACCTACAAACATTTTTAAAAGAATTTGATTTTTCATACTACCTCTGTCAAGTTTTATAAAATTATAGCAACCTCATAAAACTTATTGGGGAGCTTTTCCTGTTTTATCAGGAATTACCTCTTCCTTTAAGCTTTGGTAAGATTTGCCTATAAAACTAGCTGAACAGTTCTTTTTTCTGGAGAAGTTGAGGGGCAGGGGAAAGATTTCTTACCAATAATTTACTTTTGTCAAAGACTATAGATCATGCATTTCTGAGAGGGTGAAAACTGGTTCTTGGAAGCAAAAGAAAAAATCTTAGATATTACAATAGAATGTGGCCCTGGAATGTTCAACTCTACCTTGACAAAATCTTACTCCCTAATTTCTCACATTACAGAAAACTTACATAGTTTCCCCCCTCTTGAGGGCAACAACAAAAATAATAAAAAGGTTAAGACCATAATATAGGTCTATTTTATTTTTCTATTTCTTAAGTTAGTATTAGTAACTATATTAGTTTGCTAGAGCTGCCATAGCAACATACCCAAGACTGGTCTTTATTTTCTCATAGTTATGAAGACCATATACCAAGATCAGGGTGTCAGCAGGTTTGGTTTCTTCTAAGGCCTTTCTCTTTGACTTACAGGTGGGCCACACTCTTGCTACTTTGTCCTCACATGGTTGTCCCTCTGATCACATATGCCCCTGGTGTCTCTTTGTTCCAATTTCTTCCTCTTATAAGTACACCAGTCAGATTGTATTAAGGCTCACCATGTGGGCATGATTTAAACTTTCCTCTTTAAAGGACTTATCTCCAAATACATCTGCAACAATCCTATTTCCAAATAAGACCACATTTTGAGGTACAGGGCCTTTGGGTTTTAACATAGAAATTTGTAGAAGGTGGAAGGCGGGGGCACAAATCAGCTTATAACAGTAACTTATGGTTTTCCCAGAACACATTCTATTTGGGATCATTTTGATATTTATTGTCAAATAATTTCTTATTTGTAGTTATATTCTCCTTTTCATTCCTAATATTATTCATCTGTTTAAGTATTCCTTTTCTGCTGGGCAAATGTTGTTGAAGTTGGTTTAAATTATTAACCTTTAAAAAAATACAATTCTTGGTTTTGTTGACAATCTGTATTCTAACTTCCATTTTACATAATTATTTATATTTTTATCTTTATTACTTTCTTCCTTCTACTTGCTTTGTGTTTATTACAGTATTTTTTCTGAATTTAAAAACAGAACACTTAACTTGCTAGTTTTTCATCATAACTCTTTCTTAAAGCTAAAAATTGCCTACTAATAACACTTCACAGCTACATTTCACAAGTAGTGGTGCGTAGTGTTTCACTGCCATTCCATGTTATTTCTCAATTTCCATTTTCATTACTTCTTCAAAATCATAAAACAGAAGTGTATATTTTTAGTTTCCAAAAACAGGATATTTAGTGGGCACCTTTTACCCACTGACTTCCAAATTTAATGTAGTCAGAGAAAATATCTACTTGTTCTGTTATTCATTTAGTCTTTGTAGAATTTTGTTGAGACTAATTGTGCCATTCAAATAATCTACATCATAACTTTCATTTTTTGTCTCCTTTATTTATCATTTTATAAGGGAAATGTGTTAAAAACCTCCTACCTATTCCATTACATTTTTGTTTTATGTATTTTGAGGATATACTGTAAGGTCTGTACAATACTATTTCATCTTCCCAGTGAAATGTTCCTTTAATTATTAAATAATGTTCCTTTTTATACATTTACGTTAAATACATGGGGTAAAAAAAGACTACTGTAGGGACGCCTGGGTGGCTCAGTTGGTTAAGCGACTGCCTTCGGCTCAGGTCATGATCCTGGAGTTCCAGGATCCAGTCCCGCATCGGGCTCCCTGCTC
>NW_028004519.1:0-200 GCF_054177405.1 Leptonychotes weddellii | reverse complement strand
CTTTTTTTTTTTTTTTAAAGATTTTATTTATTTATTTGAGACAGAGAGAATGAGAGACAGAGAGCATGAGAGGGAGGAGGGTCAGAGGGAGAAGCAGACTCCCTGCCGAGCAGGGAGCCCAATGCGGGACTCGATCCCGGGACTCCAGGATCATGACCTGAGCCGAAGGCAGTCGCTTAACCAACTGAGCCACCCAGGCG
>NW_028004518.1:0-200 GCF_054177405.1 Leptonychotes weddellii | reverse complement strand
CGCCTGGGTGGCTCAGTTGGTTAAGCGACTGCCTTCAGCTCAGGTCATGATCCCAGGGTCCTGGGATCGAGTCCCGCATCGGGCTCCCTGCTCTGCGGGGAGCCTGCTTCTCCCTCTCCCACTCCCCCTGCTTGTGTTCCCTCTCTCGCTGTGTCTCTCTCTGTCAAATAAATAAATAAAATCTTTAAAAAAAAAAAATT
>NW_028004517.1:0-200 GCF_054177405.1 Leptonychotes weddellii | reverse complement strand
CGGTACTCCCTCCTAAGATATAAACCCCTCTATGAAGGAACGATGCTAACGCGGGGATTTGAGGCTCTGTGGCGGGCCAGCAAGGAAGTGAAGAGCTGGGAGGCTTCCAGTTTCAGGATGATGCAGCCAACACAGTGAACACCTGTGGGGAGGTAGAGACGCAGTAGCCAAAAAAGAAAGAAAAAGGAAAAGGAAAGGGG
>NW_028004516.1:0-200 GCF_054177405.1 Leptonychotes weddellii | reverse complement strand
TTTTTTTTTTTTTTTAAAGATTTTATTTATTTATTTGAGAGAGAGAATGAGAGACAGAGAGCATGAGAGGGAGGAGGGTCAGAGGGAGAAGCAGACTCCCTGCTGAGCAGGAAGCCCGACGCGGGACTCGATCCGGGGACTCCAGGATCATGACCTGAGCCGAAGGCAGTCGCTTAACCGACTGAGCCACCCAGGCGCCC
>NW_028004515.1:0-200 GCF_054177405.1 Leptonychotes weddellii | reverse complement strand
TTTTTTTTTTTTTAAAGATTTTATTTATTTATTTGAGAGAGAGAGAATGAGAGACAGAGAGCATGAAAGGGAGGAGAGTCAGAGGGAGAAGCAGACTCCCTGCCGAGCAGGGAGCCCGATGCGGGACTCGATCCTGGGACTCCAGGATCATGACCTGAGCCGAAGGCAGTCGCTTAACCAACTGAGCCACCCAGGCGCCC
>NW_028004514.1:0-200 GCF_054177405.1 Leptonychotes weddellii | reverse complement strand
TTTTTTTTTAAAGATTTTATTTATTTATTTGACAGAGAGAGACACAGCGAGAGAGGGAACACAAGCAGGGGGAGTGGGAGAGGGAGAAGCAGGCTCCCCGCAGAGCAGGGAGCCCGATGTGGGACTCGATCCCAGGACCCTGGGATCATGACCTGAGCCGAAGGCAGTCGCTCAACCGACTGAGCCACCCAGGCGCCCCA
>NW_028004513.1:0-200 GCF_054177405.1 Leptonychotes weddellii | reverse complement strand
TTTTTTTTTTTTTAAAGATTTTATTTATTTATTTGAGAGAGAGAGTGAGAGAGAGAAAGAGCACAAGAGGGGGGAGTGGGAGAGGGAGAAGCAGACTCCCCGCTGAGCAGGGAGCCCGATGCGGGACTCGATCCCGGGACTCCAGGATCATGACCTGAGCCGAAGGCAGTCGCTTAACCAACTGAGCCACCCAGGCGCCC
>NW_028004512.1:0-200 GCF_054177405.1 Leptonychotes weddellii | reverse complement strand
TTTTTTTTTTAAAGATTTTATTTATTTATTTGAGAGAGAGAGAATGAGAGACAGAGAGCATGAGAGGGAGGAGGGTCAGAGGGAGAAGCAGACTCCCTGCTGAGCTGGGAGCCCGATGCGGGACTCGATCCCGGGACTCCAGGATCATGACCTGAGCCGAAGGCAGTCGCTTAACCAACTGAGCCACCCAGGCGCCCCTC
>NW_028004511.1:0-200 GCF_054177405.1 Leptonychotes weddellii | reverse complement strand
TTTTTTTTTTTTTTTAAAGATTTTATTTATTTATTTGACAGAGAGATAGACAGAAGAGCACAAGCAGAGGGAGTGGCAGAGGGAGAGGGAGAAGCAGGCTCTGCACTGAGCAGGGAACCCGATGCGGGACTCGATCCCAGAACCCTGAGATCATGACCTGAGCCGAAGGCAGACGCTTAACCATCTGAGCCACCCAGGCG
>NW_028004510.1:0-200 GCF_054177405.1 Leptonychotes weddellii | reverse complement strand
GAAGGATAGTTTCGTCTTCCCTTTAGCATTTCTACTAGAGATAATTTAGAAATGTTTCTTTTGGCTTCACATTTGGTTATCCAGTAAATTTTCAGGAGTGTTATCAAATCTGGGGAAACTTCTATAAGCTGTAAGATAAACACAAGTTTTTTTGTACCATGACTATCCTAAGCACTCCTTAAATTGACAATACGCATTAG
>NW_028004509.1:0-986 GCF_054177405.1 Leptonychotes weddellii | reverse complement strand
ATGATGAGGTTAGAAATCTAAGCTGACTCTATAACATAAAATAGGAAACTACTAGGAAAGCTTTAGGCAGAAAAGTAGCATGGTCAGATAGAGGTTTTGGAGAAAGCTGCCTGCAGGCTGTCAGGGCAAGGGGGACAGTGTACAAAGTCTGGCATTAAAGAGTAATGCATGGTCCACATAGAAGATGGAGACAGTCTGACGTAGGCTAATGAGGAAGGGAAAGAGGATCTGGGTTTGAGAAATATTTACAAGGCCAAACAGGCGAGATGTGGCTGGATGTGAATGAATGGAATGAGGGAAAGGACAAAACAGAGCCCAGTTTTCTAGCCTGGGTGAACAGGTGGGTAAAAGTTCTGTCAAAGGAGACATAAAGTTCCCTAATCTCAGATAACACCGTGTCTATCCCTTTGTCCTCGCAGATTGAAATATGTCCTTATTGTGTGCGTGTTTGTCCTGTGGCAGCCTGCCCCTCTGGACTGAGAACGCAGGGGCAGAACCACGTTGGGTCCGCAGGCCCTCGCATCCCCGGCGCTGGCGCCGAGTCAGCACGCAATAAATAGTTGTCAAGGAGAAACACAAATCCCAAATACTGCATGGTATCCCATGTATGTAGAATGTAAAAAAAAAAAAAAAAAGAAGGAAAGAAAAAGCTTGAACTCCTAGAGAGGATAGAAAAGTGGTTGCCAGGGACAGGGGAGAGGGGTGGGAAATAGGGAGATGGGGAGTAACTGGAAAAGGATACAGGTCTGAGATTGTGTGGTATTTACAATTAGGCATTTGACATAAGCTTTTTGGAAATAACCAAAAAAGGAAGTTGAGCTTCTAAATTCCTAGCTTTGTCAAAAGCTGACAGGGTTTCTTTAACTAGAAAGATTAAAAAGATAATAACTAGAGAGGAAAATGTCTAATGTCAATATGATAAATACATACTTATGTCTATGTGCCAATATAATTTTCAGTGATGGATCAGTTAGGAATAAATTCAT
>NW_028004508.1:0-200 GCF_054177405.1 Leptonychotes weddellii | reverse complement strand
TTTTTTTTTTTTTTAAAGATTTTATTTATTTATTTGACAGAGAAAGACACAGCGAGAGAGGGAACACAAGCAGGGGGAGTGGGAGAGGGAGAAGCAGACTCCCTGCCGAGCAGGGAGCCCGATGCGGGACTCGATCCAGGGACTCCAGGATCATGACCTGAGCCGAAGGCAGTCGCTTAACCGACTGAGCCACCCAGGCG
>NW_028004507.1:0-200 GCF_054177405.1 Leptonychotes weddellii | reverse complement strand
TCCCTTTCCTTTTCCTTTTTCTTTCTTTTTTGGCTACTGCGTCTCTACCTCCCCACAGGTGTTCACTGTGTTGGCTGCATCATCCTGAAACTGGAAGCCTCCCAGCTCTTCACTTCCTTGCTGGCCCGCCACAGAGCCTCAAATCCCCGCGTTAGCATCGTTCCTTCATAGAGGGGTTTATATCTTAGGAGGGAGTACCG
>NW_028004506.1:0-200 GCF_054177405.1 Leptonychotes weddellii | reverse complement strand
TTCTCAATTTATTCTATTGTTTCAAAAGCCAGAGTAGTTAAAAGTTTGTCTCCTAATATAAAGCAGTGTCTATAATGTTAGTGCAATTCAAACATTATTTTTTTCTTGTTCAACATGGAGAGTTAAATTTTTGTGAGTCCTTTTGCCCTAAAACTTAGTAAACCAGCTTATATTTCCTTATTGGTACTTTTTTTTTTTTT
>NW_028004505.1:0-200 GCF_054177405.1 Leptonychotes weddellii | reverse complement strand
GTGTGTCTCTCCCCAACTCCCAGGTTCTGTTTCACTGGAGAACACTGACAGATGCCATATGTCTCATTCATTATTCAATTTCTTTTTTTTTTTTTTTTAAAGATTTTATTTATTTATTTAAGACAGAGAATGAGAGACAGAGAGCATGAGAGGGAGGAGGGTCAGAGGGAGAAGCAGACTCCCTGCCGAGCAGAGAGCCT
>NW_028004504.1:0-200 GCF_054177405.1 Leptonychotes weddellii | reverse complement strand
TTAGTTCTAGATGAAGTGTTCCATGATTCATTGTTCGTGCACAACACCCAGTGCTCCATGCAGAACGTGCCCTCCTCAATACCCACCACCAGGCCAACCCATCCTCCCACCCCCCTCCCCTCTAGAACCCTCAGTTTGTTTTTCAGAGTCCATCGTCTCTCATGGTTCGTCCACCCCTCCGATTTCCCCCGCTTCATTCC
>NW_028004503.1:0-200 GCF_054177405.1 Leptonychotes weddellii | reverse complement strand
TTATTGAAGAGACCGTCTTATTTCCATTGGACATTCTTTCCTGCTTTGTCGAAGATTAGTTGACCATGGAGTTGAGGGTCCATTTCTGGGCTCTCTATTCTGTTCCATTGATCTATGTGTCTGTTTTTGTGCCAGTACCGTACTGTCTTGATGATGACAGCTTTGTAATAGAGCTGGAAGTCCGGAATTGTGATGCCACC
>NW_028004502.1:0-200 GCF_054177405.1 Leptonychotes weddellii | reverse complement strand
TTTTTTTTTTTTTTAAAGATTTTATTTATTTATTTGAGAGAGAGAGAATGAGAGACAGAGAGCATGAGAGGGAGGAGGGTCAGAGGGAGAAGCAGACTCCCCGCCGAGCAGGGAGCCCGATGCGGGACTCGATCCCGGGACTCCAGGATCATGACCTGAGCCGAAGGCAGCCGCTTAACCAACTGAGCCACCCAGGCGCC
>NW_028004501.1:0-200 GCF_054177405.1 Leptonychotes weddellii | reverse complement strand
GGACTCTGAAAAACAAACTGAGGGTTCTAGAGGGGAGGGGGGTGGGAGGATGGGTTGGCCTGGTGGTGGGTATTGAGGAGGGCACGTTCTGCATGGAGCACTGGGTGTTGTGCACGAACAATGAATCATGGAACACTTCATCTAGAACTAATGATGTAATGTATGGGGATTAACATAAGAATAAAAAAAAAAAAAAAAAG
>NW_028004500.1:0-200 GCF_054177405.1 Leptonychotes weddellii | reverse complement strand
TTTTTTTTTTTAAAGATTTTATTTATTTATTTGACAGAGAGAGACACAGTGAGAGAGGGAACACAAGCAGGGGGAGTGGGAGAGGGAGAAGCAGGCTCCCTGCAGAGCAGGGAGCCCGATGCGGGACTCGATCCCAGGACCCTGGGATCATGACCTGAGCTGAAGGCAGTCGCTTAACCAACTGAGCCACCCAGGCGCCC
>NW_028004499.1:0-200 GCF_054177405.1 Leptonychotes weddellii | reverse complement strand
TCTGAAAAACAAACTGAGGGTTCTAGAGGGGAGGGGGGTGGGAGGATGGGTTGGCCTGGTGGTGGGTATTGAGGAGGGCACGTTCTGCATGGAGCACTGGGTGTTGTGCACGAACAATGAATCATGGAACACTTCATCTAGAACTAATGATGTAATGTATGGGGATTAACATAAGAATAAAAAAAAAAAAAAAAAGAAAG
>NW_028004498.1:0-986 GCF_054177405.1 Leptonychotes weddellii | reverse complement strand
AAAAAAAATTACCTGGGGAACTTTTAAAAAATACTATCTTTGGGTCCACCCCAAACCGATTAAATCAGAATCTCTAGGAGTGAGGCTTGGGCACTGAAAATGGTGTGAAAGGACCCCCAGTGATTCTAATGTGCAGCTGGGGCTGAGAGCCACTGGACTAGAAGAAGGACCGCCGGTTTTAGAGTCTGATAGGCCTGTGTTTGAATTGCAGATACGCCATTTTTTATGCTGTGTGACGTTAGGAGAGTTTTTGCAGCCTCCTAAACTTATGTTCTTACCTTGTAAAATGGAGATGGTGTGCCTTCATCAGAGGATCATTTTAAAGATAAAATGAGAAGATATATATGATATAGCTAGTACAGTGCGCAGCATATAATTGGTGTTTAATAAATTAGGGTTATTATCATGATCATCATCATTATTAGGCTTGGAGAAGACCATTATTTCTATATGTAAACATTGCATAGTAATAGAGAAGAGCAGGCACCCATCAGAGACCACTCTAGCCATCTGCTCTTTGTCAGATGGAATATTGTACTATGATTATTTCTACTGCTTTATCCATTCTATTTTGAACCTAGTGCAACAGTGGCTGAAAGTATCCTGACAGGTTTCTACTAAAGGATAAAGAGTTCCCAAGACACTTTTCCCAACATTTATGTTTAGTTTATTCATTTTTATTTTGGTTCTGTTGTTCTTTTAGTTGCATCCTTCCGATATGCTGAAAATTTTAGAGCATTTAGATTATTCTATTGTGGATTTCTCTTCATCTCCCTTTGGCAAGATAAAGCACCATTTTTTTCTCAGTTTCCCTTCAAAGTAGATAAGAAGCCATACTACATTTTTGGTTTTTGAGTAACAACTCTCTTGAATCCATTACCACAGATTCTACCCTCCTGTATGTCACCCAGGCATTTCATTAGCTACAGAGTTGCAGACTGGATTAAACCCGTCATCAAAAATGATAAAAACACAGTACTGTTCAG
>NW_028004497.1:0-200 GCF_054177405.1 Leptonychotes weddellii | reverse complement strand
TTTTTTTTTTTTAAAGATTTTATTTATTTATTTGAGACAGAGAGAATGAGAGAGAGAGAGCACATGAGAGGGGGGAGGGTCAGAGGGAGAAGCAGACTCCCTGCCGAGCAGGGAGCCCGATGCGGGACTCGATCCCGGGACTCCAGGATCATGACCTGAGCCGAAGGCAGTCGCTTAACCAACTGAGCCACCCAGGCGCC
>NW_028004496.1:0-200 GCF_054177405.1 Leptonychotes weddellii | reverse complement strand
GGGAAGCGCAGGCAGGTGGTGACGCCGCTCATGGTGGCCGACACCAGGTGGTTGAGGTCGCCGTACGTGGGCGTGGTCAGTTTCAGGGTGCGGAAGCAGATGTCGTACAGGGCCTCGTTGTCGATGCAGTACGTCTCGTCCGTGTTCTCCACCAGCTGGTGCACGGACAGGGTGGCGTTGTAGGGCTCGACCACCGTGTC
>NW_028004495.1:0-200 GCF_054177405.1 Leptonychotes weddellii | reverse complement strand
TTTTTTTTTTTTAAGATTTTATTTATTTATTTGAGACAGAGAGAATGAGAGAGAGAGAGCACATGAGAGGGGGGAGGGTCAGAGGGAGAAGCAGGCTCCCTGCCGAGCAGGGAGCCCGATGCGGGACTCGATCCAGGGACTCCAGGATCATGACCTGAGCCGAAAGCAGTCGCTTAACCAACTGAGCCACCCAGGCGCCC
>NW_028004494.1:0-200 GCF_054177405.1 Leptonychotes weddellii | reverse complement strand
TCTTTTTTTTTTTTTTAAAGATTTTATTTATTTATTTGAGACAGAGAGAATGAGATACAGAGAGCATGAGAGGGAGGAGGGTCAGAGGGAGAAGCAGACTCCCTGCCGAGCAGGGAGCCCGATGCGGGACTCGATCCCAGGACTCCAGGATCATGACCTGAGCCGAAGGCAGTCGCTTAACCAACTGAGCCACCCAGGCG
>NW_028004493.1:0-200 GCF_054177405.1 Leptonychotes weddellii | reverse complement strand
TTTTTTTTTTAAAGATTTTATTTATTTATTTGACAGAGACAGAGATAGCGAGAGCAGGAACACAAGCAGTGGGAGGGGGAGAGGGAGAAGCAGGCTTCCCCCCGAGGAGGGAGCCCGATGTGGGACTCGATCCCAGGACCCTGGGATCATGACCTGAGCCGAAGGCAGACGCTTAACGACTGAGCCACCCAGGCGCCCTC
>NW_028004492.1:0-200 GCF_054177405.1 Leptonychotes weddellii | reverse complement strand
GTAGCATAATCTCCTCCAGTCCCATCCATGTTGATGTAAAAGTTGGGTATTCATCCTTTCTGATGGCTGAGTAATATTCCATTGTATATATAGACCACATCTTCTTTATCCATTCATCTGTTGAAGGGCATCTCGGCTCTATCTTTTTTATCCATTTGTTCAGTAGTATTGCTTTTTAAATCCCACATATGAGTGAAATC
>NW_028004491.1:0-200 GCF_054177405.1 Leptonychotes weddellii | reverse complement strand
TTTTTTTTTTTTTAAAGATTTTATTTATTTATTTGACAGAGAGAGACAAAGCGAGAGAAGGAACACAAGCAGGGGGAGTGGGAGAGGGGGAAGCAGGCTTCCCGCTGAGCAGGGAGCCCGATGCGGGGCTCGATCCCAGGACCCTGGGACCATGACCTGAGCCGAAGGCAGACGCTTAACGACTGAGCCACCCAGGCGCC
>NW_028004490.1:0-200 GCF_054177405.1 Leptonychotes weddellii | reverse complement strand
TTTTCTTTTTTTTTTATTCTTATGTTAATCCCCATACATTACATCATTAGTTCTAGATGAAGTGTTCCATGATTCATTGTTCGTGCACAACACCCAGTGCTCCATGCAGAACGTGCCCTCCTCAATACCCACCACCAGGCCAACCCATCCTCCCACCCCCCTCCCCTCTAGAACCCTCAGTTTGTTTTTCAGAGTCCATC
>NW_028004489.1:0-200 GCF_054177405.1 Leptonychotes weddellii | reverse complement strand
GATTTTTTTTTTTTAAAGATTTTATTTATTTATTTGACAGAGAGAGACACAGCGAGAGAGGGAACACAAGCAGGGGGAGTGGGAGAGGGAGAAGCAGGCTCCCCGCAGAGCAGGGAGCCCGATGCGGGACTCGATCCCAGGACCCTGGGATCATGACCTGAGCTGAAGGCAGTCGCTTAACCAACTGAGCCACCCAGGCG
>NW_028004488.1:0-986 GCF_054177405.1 Leptonychotes weddellii | reverse complement strand
AGTCAACATAAGGAATAAGAAGTCAACATGGAAGGACTTTGGGAAACTCTAGAAGGTACCTTACAAAGATAAGCAGTCATCCTCCAAGGACAATAAATAAAGTTCTACGATTGTTGGTTTGAGAGGAGACACACCATAAGATGTTGAGAACAGAGAAAACAAACAGGGGTTCAAAGGTAAGCCCCAAGGATGTAAAATGAATGCAAAGAAATCAGTTGCCATTTCTATACACCAACAAGACAAGAAACAGAAATAAAGGAGTCAGTCCCATTCGCAATTGCACCCAAAACTATAAGATACCTAGGAATAAATCTAACCAGAGAGGCAAAGAATCTGTACTCAGGAAACTATAAAATACTCATGAAAGAAATTGAGGAAGACACAAAGAAATGGAAAAACGTTCCATGCTCATGGATTGGAAGAACAAATATTGTGAAACTCTCTATGCTACCTAGAGCAATCTACACATTCAATGCAATCCTTATCAAAATACCATCAATTTTTTTCAAAGAAATGGAACAAATAATCCTAAAATTTGTATGGAAGCAGAAAAGACCCTGAATAGCCAGAGGAATGTTGAAAAGAAAACCAAAGCTGGTGGCATCACAATGCTGGACTTCAAGCTCTATTACAAAGCTGTAAGCATCCAGACAGTATGGTACTGGCACAAAAACAGACACATAGATCAATGGAACAGAATAGAGACCCCAGAAATGGACCCTCAATTCTATGGTCCACTAATCTTCAACAAAGCAGGAAAGAATGTCCAATGGAAAAAAAACAGTCTCTTCAACAAATGGTATTGGGAAAATTGGACAGCCACATGCAGAAGAATGAAACTGGACCATTTCCTTACAACACACACAAAAATAGACTCCAAATGGTTGAAAGACCTCAATGTGAGACAGGAATCCATCAAAATCCTAAAGAACACAGTCAGCAACCTCTTTGACCTCCGCCTCAGCAACTTCTTTCAAGAAACATCA
>NW_028004487.1:0-200 GCF_054177405.1 Leptonychotes weddellii | reverse complement strand
TTTTTTTTTTTTTTTTAAAGATTTTATTTATTTATTTGACAGAGAGAGAGACAGTGAGAGAGGGAACACAAGCAGGGGGAGTGGGAGAGGGAGAAGCAGGCTTCCCGCCGAGCAGGGAGCCCGATGCGGGGCTCGATCCCAGGACCCTGAGATCATGACCTGAGCCGAAGGCAGTCGCTTAACCAACTGAGCCACCCAGG
>NW_028004486.1:0-200 GCF_054177405.1 Leptonychotes weddellii | reverse complement strand
GGCGCCTGGGTGGCTCAGTTGGTTAAGCGACTGCCTTCGGCTCAGGTCATGATCCTGGAGTCCCGGGATCGAGTCCCGCATCGGGCTCCCTGCTCGGCGGGGAGTCTGCTTCTCCCTCTGACCCTCCTCCCTCTCATGCTCTCTGTATCTCATTCTCTCTGTCTCAAATAAATAAATAAAATCTTTAAAAAAAAAAAAAT
>NW_028004485.1:0-200 GCF_054177405.1 Leptonychotes weddellii | reverse complement strand
TGAGAACCTGAGCAACAAAGCTTTCAGGAGCCTCACAATGACACAGAGAGAAAAGTAAAGTTCAGGGGCTGCTGGGGATGATGGGTGCTAATAAATACCCCAGGACTTTTGATTCATGCCAGAAGGGGTACACACTGGGAGAAAGGGTAAACTGTGGAAAAAGAGCAGGCACCCCAAGGACTGCATCCTGGTTAGATTAC
>NW_028004484.1:0-200 GCF_054177405.1 Leptonychotes weddellii | reverse complement strand
CGAGAACCTGAGCAACAAAGCTTTCAGGAGCCTCACAATGACACAGAGAGAAAAGTAAAGTTCAGGGGCTGCTGGGGATGATGGGTGCTAATAAATACCCCAGGACTTTTGATTCATGCCAGAAGGGGTACACACTGGGAGAAAGGGTAAACTGTGGAAAAAGAGCAGGCACCCCAAGGACTGCATCCTGGTTAGATTAT
>NW_028004483.1:0-200 GCF_054177405.1 Leptonychotes weddellii | reverse complement strand
TTTTTTTTTTTTTTTAAAGATTTTATTTATTTATTTGAGACAGAGAGAATGAGATACAGAGAGCATGAGAGGGAGGAGGGTCAGAGGGAGAAGCAGACTCCCCGCCGAGCAGGGAGCCCGATGTGGGACTCGATCCCGGGACTCCAGGATCATGACCTGAGCCGAAAGCAGTCGCTTAACCAACTGAGCCACCCAGGCGC
>NW_028004482.1:0-200 GCF_054177405.1 Leptonychotes weddellii | reverse complement strand
TTTTTTTTTTTTTTAAAGATTTTATTTATTTATTTGACAGAGAGAGAGAGAATGAGCACAAGCAGGGGGAGTGGCAGGCAGAGGCAGAGAGAGAAGCAGGCTCCCCACAGAGAAGGGGGAGCCCGATGTGGGGCTCGATCCCAGGACTCCGGGATCATGACCTGAGCCGAAGGCAGTCGCTTAACCAACTGAGCCACCCA
>NW_028004481.1:0-200 GCF_054177405.1 Leptonychotes weddellii | reverse complement strand
GTAGCCTGGTGGTGGGTATTGAGGAGGGCACGTTCTGCATGGAGCACTGGGTGTTATGCACAAACAATGAATCATGGAACACTTCATCTAGAACTAATGATGTAATGTATGGGGATTAACATAAGAATAAAAAAACACAAACAAATGAATAAAAAAAAAGTTAAAGACAAAGAGAATTTTAAAAGCAGCAAGAGAGGGGT
>NW_028004480.1:0-200 GCF_054177405.1 Leptonychotes weddellii | reverse complement strand
GAGACAAATAATGCAAGATATGTTAAGAAAAAAAAAGAAGAAGAAGGTAGCGGGAGGGGAGGAATGAAGCGGGGGAAATCGGAGGGGTGGACGAACCATGAGAGAAGATGGACTCTGAAAAACAAACTGAGGGTTCTAGAGGGGAGGGGGGTGGGAGGATGGGTTGGCCTGGTGGTGGGTATTGAGGAGGGCACGTTCTG
>NW_028004479.1:0-200 GCF_054177405.1 Leptonychotes weddellii | reverse complement strand
ACAAAGATTTGAAAATTTGGAGTCAGGGTAGGGAGAGAAGAACTGAAAATATTCTCTGAAATCATGCAATTCGAATTACTGATGTCTACAAACAGCATTTCACACCTGTATAAAAGGCATTTCATACTCTGAAATGTTTTCATGTTCACCATCTCATTGATTTTTAAGCCAACCTAGTAATGAAGATAATAAGCTTTTTT
>NW_028004478.1:0-200 GCF_054177405.1 Leptonychotes weddellii | reverse complement strand
TTTTTTTTTAAAGATTTTATTTATTTATTTGACAGAGAGAGACACAGCGAGAGAGGGAACACAAGCAGGGGGAGTGGGAGAGGGAGAAGCAGGCTCCCCGCAGAGCAGGGAGCCCGATGCGGGACTCAATCCCAGGACCCTGGGATCATGACCTGAGCTGAAGGCAGTCGCTTAACCAACTGAGCCACCCAGGCGCCCTA
>NW_028004477.1:0-986 GCF_054177405.1 Leptonychotes weddellii | reverse complement strand
CCTCCCTCCCTCCCTTCTTCCCTTCCTTCCTTCCTTCCTTTCACCCTTCCAAAGGACCTAGGTCTGGAGCCAACCCCACAATTAGGTAATTGTTTCTCTAAATTTGTACATATTGAAGCTTGTTACGTTTAAATTTAAATTTAATATTAAAATTTAATGAGGGATTATTTTGTCAGATATCATGGTAGGCACAAAGATATAAAGATGAGGGAGATATGAAACTTTTTAGAAGAAAATTATTCCTAGAGTCCAGTATATTAGTAGAGACCAAATTATTGTTGGTTAATAGACTTCTCTCACTTCTCAGAGAGTCTATCAATGAACTGGCCAGTCTCCAGCTGATATTAGCCCTGAAATGCAAAATTCCTAATATAACTGACCTCTTCAAGCAGTATTTCATCTTGCCAATGAAGCAATATGCTCAACACTGTGAGGTATTCTCACTGAAATTTCTACAATAATGTTTGGGTGACCCTGCTGCCTTTCAACTTCCAGCTTAATTTGTGAAATAGCCTAGAAATAGGACATTCTTTTGGATCATTCTACTTGGAGGATAAGGGTTCAGGAGACTATGAGCATTTTGCTGAGTCTCTGTTTGTGAATTCCCCCTGCAACCCTGAATTATTTATGTCCCATGCTGTGGTGGTGTTTGCATCCACTCAGAGTGTGTGCTGCATGTGTTTTGATTCCACATATCAAATTTCAGTTTTCAAGAACTTAATTTTCAAACCTGTTATCTAGGTTATACTAAATTTATACATTAATTTATACTAGATTACTAATCTATAATAATTTGTTACCAATGTATTCTCTTTGAAGAGGCAGAAGAGCCCTTCTATCCTAGCTTTTTGAGTTCAGCATGTTACCACCCTTGTACTCTGTATCACCTGAAAACTGAGGGACACAACAAATGGGATTTCACTTTTAAAAACTGTATCACCGTTTATTTCATCTGGGTATCATTTTCATGACTGTCTTTGTTATCC